>NC_079153.1:47337599-47525112 GCF_947563725.1 Argiope bruennichi | reverse complement strand
AAAGAACATTTTCATATAAAATAAAACACCGGTGTATGAAATAAAATAATATTTACTGGTAATCGTTAAAATTAATGAATGCATACTCAACTAAACAGAACTTTTTTAAAATTAGGTTTTATTATATTTTTTTTTTGGGGGGGGGATATCAAAGCAATGAAATTTATCAGAATATAGATTGCGTAGATTTTGGATAATAGGAAGATATACAATTTTTTTTGTTAGTGTGAAATGTACTGGTTTTGAGGAAAAAAATCGGCAAACACTCAAAAATCTTTAAATCATTTTTATTCAAATTGGGTTTAAAATGAGCATGCTGGTATCATTTTATGAAAACCTTTTAGTAATGAAATGCACTTATGAATACTATAACAACTAGATAATATGTCAGACTTTTACAAAATAAAAAGAAAACTTTTTCTGTACAATATATGAATGGTTTATAAAATTCTCCATTTCACAAGCATGCACGTATAAAGAAATTAGTAACTTCGTTGAAATGTAGTAGTTACAGAAAATTACACAGTAACATTTCAAGTATTACATAGTAGTCAGGTAAGAAACTGAAAAACGGTTATTTCCTTTATTTTAAAAAAATGTTTCCATTTCTTCAGAAATTTCATTCGTTTAAAATACGTTGGAAACAAATTCGTATTTCATATAGCAAACACTCCATGCATAAGATCAAATACTGTATCATTTCAGTCTCAGCAATAAAAAGGCAGAGTTCCTGATTTTACTGCTGATATTATGGAAACTGCAGATATATTTGGAGCGCTTTGAGTATTGTCTTAGTATGAATAATGAAGATTTGACGACATCAGAGTTGATCGAAAAGAGGTAAGGAAAGAACACAAAAAGATAGTTATAAAAATAATTGAAGAAAGTCGTCTGTGACTCATTATATTATAATGAACAAGCTGCTGAAAATATCTTCTAAAATACCTTCCAGTAAGTTCTCCATCGAATGATAGAATGTTTCAGAGAGTTATTTTCAGAAACACATATATTATGTTAAATGGATTGAATTGATGCTATTTTTAAGACTTCTTAAACTGTGGATTCAAATGGACATTTTTTAATTTCGAAATATATAATATGGCGAAAAGGATAAATATTTCAAAATTACTTAATAAAATCTCACTATGGTCTAATTTTCTTTCATTTCTCTCTTATTTTATGGATCCATTATGTTGTAAAAATATCTTTTCGATCTGATTCTTCTATATGCAACAATAGGACGCAGTTCAATATTTGTGCATAGTTATACAATCAAGACTGGATAAAGCTTTGTGGATTTCTCGATCTAATTGAAAGTTTGCTAAAATTTGAACTAATTCTGAACAACACACTTATAAACTACCTAAAATACTATGCTTCTTTTTTAAATGATACAGCCATTGAATTTTTTTGTTCAACTATTTGTAAAGCCAAATTTTTGAAGTTGATTCTCTTTTCCAAAGTTGCAACCACTTAATTAAAACTTTGACCGAGAATTGAATTTGGTTTTCAATCACTGAAAAATAGTTTTGTTTTACTTTTAACTTCGCCAAAATCACAGCCAGAAAAATTCTTTAAATAATCAGGATACATTATTTTTTTACATATTTTCATCAATAACTTACGATAAAATAAATAACAAAAGACAAAAATATTGCAGACATACAATTTTAATTTGCGCAATTCTTCCTAACATTACAGTTAGCGATTTTAATTACCGTAAACTTATTTTTTGAACAATAGGTTTCAACTATTGTTTAAAGCTTATTCAGAGTTTATTCAGGGTTATTGTTTTCAGGTAAAAAATATTCCGCAAGTCTAAGAAGCCTTAATGTATTCATTCCGTTTTCAAAGGAAGAAAATTCTGTGTACTAGAAAGGGGAATTTTTGAGATTCACATATTATTAAGAGCTTAATCGGAATTTATTCAAGGTTATTGTTTTCAGGTAAAAATATTCCACAAGTTTAAAAAGCCTTGGTGCATTCATTCCATTTTCAAAGGAAGAATATTCTGTATAGTAGAAAGTGGAAAATTTGAAATTCACATATTATTAATGTAAAATGTAAGCACAACTTAAACTGTATTATTTGTTTTACATCATATTCCCATTGATGGATAATATTTGCTATAAATATTCAAATCCACACAATACTAAAAAAATATGATCATAATAATATGAAAAGCTAAAAGTACAAAAACTTAATAAAGTATAATAAATTGGATATCAATAAACTGAAATTTCCTTAAATCAATGAAAATTATTTTATCATGTCGCAATGAATTAATCCATGATTTTTATTGATTTTAAATTACTTTATCTAAAACCTTATGTTGAATTAGGTATAAATTTTAAAATCATGGTAAAAATGAAACTAAAAAGTTTGAAATATAGATTGAAAAATAAATTTTATTTAAGAAATTTTATAAAAACAAAAGTAAACAAAATCAGATTAATATTTTGAAAATGAATCAAAATCATTGGAGTAGAGAAGTTATTGCAAAACTAATTCACTAAAAAAATTAGGAAATCAAAATCAAAATACCGATTAATTTAATAAATGATAAACTTTGAATAATGAAATTTTATGAATTTTGTAATGGATACTTTAAAAACTATTTATTCAAAAATATTTAAAAATCAAACCAAAATAAAAAATTAATATATTTATTTATTTTTTAAATTTTTGAAAAAAAATATTGACATTTAAAGCTTATTTTTCTTATCTCTTCAAAAGATATAGAAATAACAATATGTTTGAATCACATCTAATTTCATTGGCTGGAATGGAAGTTTTTAAGTTTTAAAAGTAGTCTTTATCTGAATAGAGTAAAATCGTAAATACATAACCATAGTAGAAGAGTTGCATGCATAGCACCATTTTCAGCTTCTTTTGGTATTTATTTATTTTGTTTGTCCTAGTCTAGGACTAAGATTTGTCCTTATCAAAGGACGTTTTCTGCCTTCAACTATAGAAATATAATTAGAGATGAATACATATGTATGAAAAAAATGAATAATCATATTTAAGATTTTAGGTACTTATGATACAGAAATGTAATATTTTATGAGAAGAAACAAATTATTTCACCCTTTCTAAAATTATTTACAAATATAAAAAATGCTTTAACATTTTAATGCCATATAGCAACGAATGTACAATATTTCAACATTTCAATTAACCTGTCAACAGTTTTGAAATTGATAGTAAAAACAAAAATAATTATTCAGAAATTGAAATTTAATAATAATTAACGAAATAGTTAAAGAAATAAAAGTACTGCAGATTTGACTTTATATCAGCTATTAAAATAAAATATTTAATAAAGGAGTAAATAATTATATACCAAATGTGTGGAGCTTGTTAAGTAATTGGTTTTGAATAAAATTGCCAAAAAGGTAGGTGACTACTTTCAAAAATCGATTTTTTTACAAAATTACGAAATTTTTGAAATTAAATATTCTTAATGCTTGAACAGGTTTCTTTATAAAACCAATAGTGTTTTGTTTCTAAGTCTATTTTTTGAGAAGTTACATTGATTTTTATATTTGTTTTAATGCCATTTTGTATTTTTAAAGGCCATTTTATCAAATATAGAACACGATAGAATTTTCTTCCTACAAACCTCATAAATTCAAATATAATCTATATTTTTTGTTCAAATTTGGCATAATACGTTCTCAATATTTTATGCAGTTCCTAAACTACAGAATAAGTAATCTAAGTCTAAACTACAGAATAAGTAATCTAATCATTTAGAAATATTTAATATTGTTTTAAAACTTCACAATGTGAAAGAAAAAAAAATAGAAAATGTCATCTTATTTATCAGTCGCCCCCCAATATTTAAAGAATGAATAGAATTCAGCTTATTTTTTATTTCAGGAACTAGAAAATATATTTCTTAAGCTATCTACACAATTTTAAGCAAATAATTTGGTAAACATCTAAAGCAAAAGTGTTTTTCTTTATATCTCTTTTGAGTCAAAATAAAACAACTCTTTTTCCAATTTTTAAAGTCTTTGGCCACTCAACTGGTATATTTTGGTTTCCTAGATGTTTTTTTTAAATATTTTTAATATAAATAATTAAATATATAACTATTTACGAAAGTTTTTTTTTTAAAATCATTCCGAAAGTAGTCACATCCTTATATCAAATTCATATTTTGTGTTAAATAATCAATAGAAAAAAGGAGTCCTTAGCCATTATTTTTCACAACAAAATATTACCCACCCATTTTTGGTTTAAGTCTTTGAAAGAAACATTGTCACATCAAAAAGGTTATTCAGATATAAACAACTAACACCTACACCAAGAAATTCGTAAAATATTTGCCCCTTACTTATCTGCTGAGAATGAGCAATTCTGAGCACCAATTTACGACTTCTCAGTTCATCTGCATTTATTCTTGAAGATTAAGTAGTTATGTTTTCACAGTCACGTCATTAGAAAGTCTTGTATTTCTAAAAGTTCCTTCCAGCTGATATGCAAGCAAAGACACTCGTGTTGCACGTTTCATATCTAAATGTGAAACAAATTCTGCGAATATGCAAAGACATTTGAACCGTCCAATAATATTTATCACTGGAATACGTATTGTAGAAATTATTTAATGTTCCATCAGGTTCATTAATGGACATTTCATGTTAAAATTTTCAAACAGTATATTTGACTGCTTGGACATCATGACTGGATTCATAATATGCTAAAACATCTGATGTATTTCCCACGTTACTCTAAAACTATCCAATAGGGCTTTCAACACAGTAATCATCTGGCGGAAATTGGCGAATGTCCTTTTTTTTCAACATCTTCCGCAGCCGTCTTCTTCGCACAGCGAACCATATTAAAATCAAAATAGTTACAAAACCAACTGCAGCTGCACAAGATACATAGGCCACTGGAAAATATTTACAGTGATCAGGTGATTCATCGAATCCTGAAGGACAATGCGCAGTGCCATCACACCATAATTCAGGGTCGATGCAGGCACCAATTTCAGGACATTCGAACAAGCAATCAACGTTCCTGAGAGTCTGACCTGACTGAGTTCTGACAAATGGTCTTGTCACTTCAAGCCATTGTATCACAAATGATGCCGAATCGTGTGATGAGACCATTTCTACAAACAACCTGTCCCGTTCTTGCCCATGAATCTTGTTTCGGGACTCATTGTACCACGTGTGGGAGAAGATGTCGAATTCCACTAGTTCATCCGCCTTTTGGTCAGATTTGTCACTGTCGACGCAAGCGTTCGCTACGGGTTTCTCATGTGGATCCAGGTAAACAAGAAGTCGACTTCCTAGAGGGCACTCTGTGGATAAAAGATAAGTCAATAAATATCTGAGTTATTAATAAAAAGGTATTAGGATATGTATAAAGTATAATTCTTCTAATAAAAATAATTTATTATCAGAAACACAAGTAGCAATGACCCGGTTTAAACATCTAGCCATTTCAATGAAATCCATTCTAATATGTAATAAGGTTTCCGAAATAACGGGTCAGTATACTTTCTTTGCAGCTAGACCATAAATGAATTGACGTATTTCAAAATAGGTCTAACAAGTTTGATAAAGTAAAGAACAAGTGATATATATCGTCATATAGCTTATATATATAATTTGTTGAAAACAATATATTGAAAAAAAATTAATTTCTGTGTACAACTCAATAATAATATTTTTCTGTCATTTGTTTCATATTATAATATTGCTTTTTTTATCAGTTTAACAGTTGTATGTCTAGTAATATATTTTGGTCAATTAGTATGTTTGAAATATAAAAGTAATCGAAGATTATTATCGTTATCCTGATTAACAAGTTTTAATCAAAATATGTTGAAATAAATTTAAAAATTCTCGTCAAAATAAATTCATTTCAGGTATTATTGTTTCACAACCATAGAAAATAATATGTGCTCTTGATATCTAAATAAACACCATAAACGACCAAATATGACATGTAAACTAATTTTCTAATATATTTTTTTAAATGCTGAAGAAGTAACTATTAATAATTTTAGAAATCATTTTCATTTTGAATAAATATATTCATGTTTTAGCAAATAAATAATAATTAATATGAAACCTCATGCACGGATATCGAAAAAAAAAATAACCAATCTGATTTTTTTTTCTTGGGCTGCTTCACATATTCTTACGAAATTTCAAAAAAATTATAATATTTTGCCTGAAGAACAGCAAATGTAGTACTTTAAACAAAACCTTTAAATTTCTTATCAGCAGATATCTAGATAAATATAAGAAATACCGATTAAATAGTTCCTCTAATAAATTGTCGTACATAAAGATAAATTGCTGATTTGTTATTACTAATATGTCGTTCTGGCATTTTTCCATTGTTGTGTTTAAGATATGAAGATGCGATTTTTTTTCCAATGTTGAATAGGTTACAGTGTAAAACATACTTTTAATGAACTTTTCTCTAATTTCTTGTACTTTAATTTTAAGTAAAGCTTAAAATTAAAGTTTAAGTTCGGGATCAAGCAATGGTGGAAAAATTTTAAAGTGCATATGTTTTAAAATACCGCTGCGTTGAAATTTGATTTTTAAAGATATAGGCTAAAAATTAGGGAAATGCAAAGAACATTGAATAGAATAATGTAAGGTTTTTTAATTATGTAAGTTACATGTCTGTTAAAATTTAAAATTAAAAAAAAATCCTGAGGGAAAAATTATACAACCATTAAACCAAGTGAAACCATTGATCACCAAAGAAAATCGTTATTAATATGGGGATATTTAGAAAAAAAATGAAGCAAGTTATAAATTAGTTAATAACTTTAAAAATTGCTAATTTCAGAAAAACACGAAAATTGTTAAAAAGGGATTTAACTACATTAGGTTTCAGAGAGAATCAATTAAAAATTTTAACACCTCGGAGAGCGTATTGAATGTGAAATAACGGTACTTATTTTGTAAAACTATAACTACTAATATCATAATATTGAATTTTTAATATAATATTGATAATACTAGAACTGAACAATATATGATATTGCCGCATTGAAGAAGGACAGTCGAATATCCATGGCCGAATGGTCATGACACTGGTCTCATGATCAAGAGATCTGGGATCGAATCCCGCTAGAGACAATGCTATTAATAGTATATGTAAATATGTAAATACTTAATTCCTCGATTTTATGTTTTCCTTTATTTCATCTTCCAGAAGATACTGGACATTTCTTTAGTTTACCAGACAAGTATTCTGGACTTTTCTTACTGTCTCCAGAAGAATATTCTGGAACTTTCTCTGCTTGTATAAAAGCAGAAGATTTGTCAGTTACTGTATTCTCAGTTCAGAGTTCAGTTAATAAATTGGTTTAGCTCTACCTCTTGTGTGTGTCATTGAGTTCTATACTATAGTTCTACGTGACAATATCATAATAAATATTGAAACAGCATCAAAATTATAAGTGATACTTTTCATGAGGAGCTTTACGTAAAATAAATAATTAAATGTTTCTAAATAACAAAAGAATAATTTTAATTAATAGCATATATGTAATCAAATACATTCCACCCATAAAATTTTTTTACCAATTTTTTTATTATATCAAAACATTTGATACCTTCAACTATCGATGCATTAAAGCCTTTGAATTTTAAATAAAGATGCTTGTGGGGAGAAGCTTCAATCTTCCAACGACATCGAATGGGCCTAGAAGGGGAAGGCACCTTTGAATGAGATGACGGCAACTGGAATGACAAGATCCCGTCTCCACTCAGTCCAGAATGTCGACGAAGTCCAATATCACACAAAGAATAATTCAAAAATTCATAGTCTGCTTCGAAAAAATAATCCTCGAAGTCTTCAAGATGGCTCATTCCAACAATTTCAAAGTTCAGTTTGACGTTACTCACGACAGACTCAAAAACCATGGCTTGGGAATCTTTTTCAATAGCTGCATCACATGTACAGCCAACTGGAGATGAATAACCAGACCAGTGTTCAGAAGCTCCTAGAAGAGACCACGACAGAGATTGTGGAAATCCTTGTCGAACGGCTGACATTCGACAACCGTGTCTTTGGAACACGGGATCATAATAAGAACTGCACAAGGATTTGTTGTTTTTAAGTCTTGCTTTCTTAATTGTCAGTTTGAGTCTTTCTGTGGGAAGTCCAACAAAATGAAACATACATGTCAGATTATGGCGGCCACCTCTTCCATAGAGGAACACATTTCTAGAATTTGCGATCGTTCCTTGTTTACCAAGTCTGCTGTCCAGTCGTCTGTCGCATTCAGAATGATCAATCTGAGTACCTTGCTGGTTAGTGTCAATAAATTCGTATCGAGCTGTGAAAGAACTTGTCGAGGTTGTCAGAAGTTCAGATGCAAAAGAAAGGAAGCGATGTCTGATGATCATTTCGGAGCCCTGAGAGAAGTAGCTTTCATTTGGAACCTGAAATGAAAAATATCAAATATTTATACGCTTTAGAATAATAAAAATTATATGTTGGTGGGATTATGAGAAACTTGGTTTATTTTTCCATTTTTATGCAGTCTTATAGGATATGAAATATATTTGGCATACCTCTTTGTGTCACTTGCAAAATTATGTCCATTAATAAATACAGACATCTGATGAAATTATCAGAAAAAGTTTAAAGAGGAATAATTCATTCGCATCTGGAAATACTCTTCGATTTCTGAATTAATAAACACCAAATCATTTAATAATTTATGCATGTAATAGTATTGACGCATCTCTTAAAGTCCAATGGAATGATTGATTCACAATTGATAGGTGATGATCCAATTTATAGAACCTAGAATAATCTTTTACCCTATAGATATTATTATGAAGGTTTCAAGAGTTATGTTTTATAAATTAATGGAAAGAAAAGTTGTTTCAGTGTTAAAGGGTTAAGAAGACGTATGAATGCTTTCCTTATGAAATTCAGTTGAATTTCAAAACATAGTCACTCAAATATCAATTGCTGCGTTTTGGGAATAAAAAATACCTACCATATATGGAACTATGAATGTCACTCTATCGATGGTTTAAAACACGTACTAATACTACCAAACACAATTTTGAGCACTAAAAATTTTTACAATGTTGTTATATGAAAGCAATTATTTTCTTTGTTATTTCTTTTGTTTTTAGCAGTACGGCATTTATATTCATAAATAAAATACATTTTTAAAGGTTTCATGTAATATGTTCGATTACCTTTTAGATTTCACAATAATTCTGAATATCCTTATATTTTGCTTATCCTCCACTTTCATGGTGAGACTTATATCGTGCGAAAGATACCGTATCTTACTGGAGATGGTTATTAGGATTCAACTTTAAGGGGATATACTCTATAGTAGAAAATTTCTTCTCAATGAATATTTCATTAGATTTGCATTGCTAATTTTAACTTGTATTATTAGTCGTATTTTTTATTTAACTTGCATTTTTTATTTAGTTGCAAACAAAGTGCACAAAAAGAAAATATTATAATTGACAAAAGATTTGAACTCGAGATTTTGAAGTATATCTACATTCTCCCTGCATTCAAAACATATACATCTATTTGATATGTCTATTTTTCTGTCTCTCTGTCTGCATATCTCTATGTTTGTGAATATGTTTCTTTAAAACCTATTTGAACTAGATTTATGGAATTCGGTGCATTGCTTTTGTATCGAATTTGTAAATTTCTATCACATTTTGACTCTTGATTAGAACTGAATACGATAACTGCGAATCGTAAATAGTTGTATAGATGAAACTGTGAACAAAAATTTAATTTCGAAATTTCAGATTCATATGAAATTTCGAATCATTTTTTTTCAAAGGATTGACTGTCTGTCCGTTTATACTTTTGCTTGGGAATGAATCCTACGAATACAAAACTTGCATGGATGCAATAAGAAACAAACAGCAAATTATATGAACGAAAGAATGCATTATATTGTTATTAGAATTATAATTCTGTGTCGAAATTTGGCATTAAAATCACGTCCAAATTGTATGCTCTGTTTCATTTTCTATTCTGCGAAGCACCAAAACGCTCGTGAGCGGAATTCTGAAAATAAAAATCTAAGCACACTTGATGTTAAATGCCTTATTCAAGATTCCACAATTTAATAGGAAGGAAGGAAGATCATTTTCTTTTTTTTCTTTTTTTTTTTTGAAAATACGCAAGAAAGTTTCAAATAAGCCATTTTATTATGGTTTTAAAGTAATTCAATTATAAGTAGTTACCTTTAACGGTTATCCTTTGTGTTTGCTATAGCGTTAAGTTCTATTGCACAAGTTATTTGCGTCAGTATGCCCGACTCATTTTAAGTATTATAAAGGTCACTTTGTGATATTCTGCATGTAGATAACATCTAGAATTCCTCAGATGTTTACAGGTGTCAAATTTGATATTCAACAGGAATTAGAGTTTGTTTCATAACGATTTTAAGGAATATTTCTATAAATCATACTTTCAATCGAAAAAATAGAAAAACAAATATTCGATATGTAAGTGTGGATATATATTAAAAAGATGCAAGAATTCATTCTGAAAAAATATTTTGAAAATAAAGCAAGTATAACGTTTGTGAAAATATTTTTTATAATATCTATGAATATTATGAAATTATAATATTACTAATTAGTAAAATTTATAATATTAGGAAAATAAAGTAAATTTTCGAGAAGAATGAAAACCAGAAAAGAGCTTTAAATAATCACTATATAATATTTTTTATTTAATATTTGAATAGTCAAAAAAAAATCTACTTCTTCAGAATGATAATATCATCCAGTAGTTTAATAATTAATGATAATATCATCCATTCTTACCTCACAGGGCCTTGGTGGTAAATATTTCGGTGGATAATCTGCAGCATGAGCGCAAAGTCGTGGGCCAGTTTCACCACAGAAAAGATGACTAGGCTCAGAGATGCCAGATGAACTTCCACTTACATTCGACTTAGCTTCTCCTAAGTCATAGATTTCTAACTTGCTTACAGAGCAAGAATTTTCAGTGTTCGGTGAAGTGGGTTGTTTTTCGACGAGGGCGAAAAATGAGACGAAGTACAACCAAATCTGAAAGTAAAATATATACCTTATTTACTAATTCTTATAATTAATGTTTTTAAACATATACTTTTCCGTAAATCAGTATTTGCAATTTGTAATAATCATAGATTAGACAAACAGTATATACAGAGACAAATGTAGTAATCGATACTGTCAGAATTTCTTCGCTTTTGAATAATAATCAAGGAAGAACTTATTATATAGACAAAAAATATATGCAGAACGAAATGTAGAAATCCACATTGACAGAATTTCTACATTTTTTTGAATAATAAGCAAGGAAGGAATTATTATAAAATCGTAAAGTGCAAACAATAATTTTTAATTTGAAAGTAACTAATCGATCCTGATATCAAAATTAAAAAGGATGAGAGAACAGAAATTTCTATGTAATTTCTTCCCGTAAGAATAGGAATTTGTTGCTAGTAAACAGCATCGTTTGAGAAATATGAAATTCCTTGAAGTTATAAAATTCGGTATCGGTTAAAGATAATTCAGAGAATGGATGACTTCCCCAAAAAATCAGTAAAGGTATGGGCAAACAGACAGAAGGAAGATGTTGTTCGCGTTAAATAAATACTTTCACGATGGTCCATAAAATTAAACAAATATAATCTATTTATCTTCATACCTATGACGCGAAAGCTATAATGCCAATAAAAGTGGAAAATAAACCAGAAAATTTCGTTCCACATTTACATTTAATTAAAATTTGACTTTAAATGAAGATGATGGAAATAATGGTGAGCATTGAATCATTGTTTGAAAAATATTGGACACAACACATGGACGAAACGCAAAACTATTACTAAAATTCGAAACATTACATCACAAATCCTAAATAATTTTAGATAAAAAAATTCAATTCATTCTTTATAAATTAAGTTCCCCAAATGAATAACCAGGCGATTTCAGCTTTATGAATAATTTCGTACTTTTTATAGCTACATATTTTTTTCTAAGCCGTTATTTTTTTACATATTACGGAAATTTAGAGAAATTTTATATTATTAATCTGTTTGCAAAATTTTAATTAAATAGTTTCGTATTTTATTATGATAAATAAAGAAAAAGGATAGGAAAGGATCAATCAAACCATTATCATTCTTATATTGAGATATGCTTCCATAAATTCTAAAATTATCACCTAGATTTTGATTATCTTAAGGCAGGAAAACGGTTTCTAACAATCACCCATTGAAATTTACACATTCAATTCCGATATAAATATATAACTTTCGGTTTTTTTTTTATTTTTTTTATTTTTAAATAAACGAAAATATACAAATAATGATCCACAAATTATTGCATTATTATTCAAAAGATAGATTATAGAACCATACTTATTGAATGGGACAAATCTTGGATAAGTTTAATAAGTGGTGTAGCAATTGCATTATATTTTTTTACTTTTATTAATGCAACATTATTTTTTGCAGCTAACATTCTTATGAACAAATATTTCAAAATTGCAACAAAATGTCATAAAATGGGCTCTAGAAATAAGTATCAAATTAAAATTATATTCTTTAAATTAAAGAACACTTTAGGAAGTTACTTACTTTCTTATACTCTTTTTAAAATCTCTCTTTACAAACTTTAAATTTGAAAACTTGTAAAAAGAACTTGTAAAATTAAACTTGTAAAAATTTTATTTAGTTTCCATTTGTTTTCAAAGATAAATCTTTTTTTAAGTAGATATAAATTATTTTTTAGTATTAATATGAAATAAATTATAAACTGAGGTAAATGGTATGTAACCAGATAATAAATAATTTCATATCAGTTTGAAGTAGAATAAAAATTTATTCGGAATTACAAAAATTGGTGTAATACAATTAATAAATTTTTTGCTCAAAACAAATTATTTTTTCTTTGCTGATTCAAAAAGCTGTGATAAGTTTTATTTAAGTAGAAATAAGGAAAATAATCAGAATGTATATTTATAATGTCTTTCAAATAAAATCATTCCGTCCTTTTTTTCTCTAAATACTACTAATTATTTAGAAAACGAAGAATGAAAATTATTAAAAAGTTAAAGTAATGATTCAAAGTCGCCATTTTTATAATATACTGTTGATAAAGTAAAATGAATATGAATTTAATATTAAAATAACAGATTTTAAACGAAAAACAAATTTTCTAATATAAGTAGATGTTTACGTAATGAATATTTTTTTTTATTTGCACCATAAATCGTAAAAATTACATCCGGCTATACATCAGGCATAACTTATAATAATCAATATCTTTCAGCTCGCACATAACAATATCAATTAGAATTCACAATAATTTTTTACATTATGAAAAAAAATTCGAAAATTAAGTTTTTACAAGAAGAGGACACATTTTAGGAAATTCAGCTCGTGATTAGAGAGCTTTTAAGATGTTAATTCATTAAAATAATAAAGCGTAATGGTTAACTAATTTTGTGATAATAACTTTCAAACTTTCAACATTGCTTAAGTGCTAATAAATTTATTGGACAGCTTGGGCTTAGTGTTGCAACCTGCACATCATGTGGTAAGGGTTTGATTATGCATGGGTTATGTATATTCTATAATTAATAATATTAAATTTACCCAACAATTTAATAGTATTTTAGTTAAATTATTATCCTTCCTATTCCTAAAATAACTTTCTTTACGCTTGATAAGTTATAGTTAATTTCTTTTTTTTATTTATAAAAAATTTATATAAATGATTTTTATTGTGACAAATAATAATTGTCATTTATGATTAAAAATTCATTAAATTATAAATTATTTAATTATTGATCAACATTTCTTTCTAAATTTATGAAAACAGTTAAAAATTATTTTGGAACAACACACTATCACCAAATTAGTTACTCTAGATGTCAAAATATTTTTTAATTCCAATAATATTATTTTGAAAATAATTCTGGAATTGAAAATTAATACTTGTTGCATATGATTGAAAATTGATACTTGTAAGGAAAAAATTTTTAATTTTACGAATAAATAATCTACATGAATACATCATAATACAAATAGTTGTTGATATCATTTATCACTACTAAATTTCCCTTAAACACTCTTTTACTACTTCGAAATTGGAATTCAATATAAATTATGCTTATATAAAGATAATTAAAATAGTATTTAAAATTATTAATCTGTTAATAATAAAATTTTGAGAATTAAATATCGCATGTATAAGCGTTTATTTATGGAAAAAAGATTAATATATTTAAAATGTTTGGAAGATCTTAATTTAATTTGAAGTTTTTTATATTATTAAATATGCAGAATAGATCACTGATTGCTTGCTTTAAAGATTGCTAAGCTTCTGCTTTTGACAGTGCCAACTTAATAATATATCAGATTGAAGATGATAGAAGCTATTTTCTCAAATTTAATGTCCCATCAAAGGGCACCTCAAATACGGGGAAAATAAATTTACATTGTGATAATTGGTTCTTTTCGCACTGGTGGAGTATAAGGATGCTGCCATTTTTGGCTTCTGTTTATCGGAATGAACTATTGAATCTTTGACACAATTTCGCAATTCGTGTTCTATTTTAGACAGATGAACAGATAATTCTTCTGTGCAAATGGAAATAAAGCGAAATGTACAACTTTGCAGATACATTTGGTTGAACAGAAATTAAAGTTGGAAAATATACTGATGCAAGAAGTAAATAAGAATTTAAAAAATATATACTCACTCTATCATGTTTAGAGGCTCCGATCAATCTATATGTACAGTTTGTGTTTGGTGGCATGGTATGTTTTGGGCTGTGAAGCAGACCCCAACGTCTTTTTGTGCCATCTAAGGTATAAAGACAACGTCCGTTGTCTTCTGGAGTTTCAATTTGGACCATCTCATATCTTACTGAAACTTCAATCTCCACCCTTGAGTTACTCAGATGCTGATAGGGAGCACTGTAGATTTGTACCAGGAGCTCGTTACCACTGGAAACAATCTCTGGTAAAGATCCTGATCCGCAGAATTCCAAGATCTGTGGAGATCGAGTGGATGGACCATCGTAAATTCGAACAGCATCGCCACTGATACAGTCTGTGGATAATAAGAAACTGGTACCACTCGTGGAAGTCGCTCTGCCAGTGGGAACTGAGATTTTATAGTCATTCGGTTGAGATAAAACAATTTTGGCCGTGTATCCCTAAATGGTAAGAGATAAAAATGTTTGAAACAAAAGCAATGGAAACATATTCATAAAAAATAATTTAAATTAAGTAGGAATCTTTCTTTTTAATCAAGATGTGCACATATCAGATGGGTATATTATATTATCCACCCTTTCGAAAAAAAGGCACAAGAAGGAATTATGATAAAAATTAGGGTTGACTGAAAGTAAAAAGGTTTGGAATAAAGAAAGTTGAAAAGGATTTTAAATAGAATTGAAAAAAGAAAGCTCCGGATTCATGGTAAACATTGTAGTATGAAAGTACGATAAATAATGCGATTTAATTATTTATGACAATAATGATAACTCACTAATTGCATGATATTTAAAATCTGTCTGTAGTTACACCCAATTCAATATCAGAAAATTATTTCAAATAAATAATCAATAAAATAATTTCTTTGAAATTTGCAAAAATTCCATTCACATAATCTGCTAACATATTCTTGTTCATATAAAGAGAGTTAGATGTAAAGCCACATGTATTATTGTAATACGAGATTTGATTAGTGATTGGTTATATTAATGATGCGAAAGGTTCCATTTATTTCAGGCTAAGATCAATTCCCAAGAACTAAACTTAAGTTGGTTTCGTTCACAAATTCTTTAATGATTCTAGTATGATAACATTACTTCAACCTTCCGTTATGTATGAATCATCATTTAAATCGTTTGAATATTTTAAATATTCCTTTTAAAATGAATTGCTAATGGTTTCATACACTTTCAGCTATCTACACTTCATGGACTTTCTAACATTTATAATTCAAAATTTTTGGCTGCGTTCACCTTTTTCCAAATCACAAATACCTTAATATAAATCGTCTCACCAGAAGTAATTTTTCTGTTAGCTATTCTTTACTTTTGTTTACAAATTTAATATTGTATATTAAAGGTATGAATCCTTAATACAAAAAAAAGTTTTACTGTGAATTGAATTGTCTTTTAAAATTGTGAATTGTGAGATATATGCAGATTTCTCATTACTAACAAAATGATGATCTATAAAAAGCGCAATATTTACGATCAGGAGATTTTATTGAAAATAGTAGAACAGAATACCGGTAAAAATAAATATATATAAGATACAGCAGTGAAGATCAAAATTCATGTCTTCTTGTAAATAAACGTCGTTAATTGTTATTGATGTCTGCCGGTTCTCTTATAATACACCAACTAAAGGAACATTTTGTGGAAAATTTTTATAAGAATATGAAAAATATATTGAACATAAAATGAAAAGATGGGCTAATATAAAGGGAACAGCTTCGATGACAGAAGCCATTTTCTGAAAGTTTCTTTGCCGAATTATCCATGGCATTCCTCTTCAATGCTTTATATCGACATCTTATAAGATGTTTTCACAATTATTGATTGAGCATGTGGTATTTTGGTAATAAAACTTATATTTCATTTTAATTAACAAAATTAACTCACTCAAATATGAGTTTCTATGGAACAGCACACACATATCGCTTTATTATTATTATTATTACCTTTACGATGATATCGTTGTAGTAACGATATGATATTATTGTTTTATTATTATTATTATTATTAAGTCTAAATGTTAAGCTATTTATGTAAAAGTAATTTTTAAGTTATTTGCCGCAAATCTTAATTTACAATTTTCAAAAAGTGTTTGTTAACGCAACCAAAAATACTGTTTAATAAGATATTTTTATTGCAATAAATTTCAGTTATTATTTCGACTTGATAAAGTGAATAAGAATACATCGCTATGAAAACTAACAGAGGATTCCTAAAAGTAATCCAAAAATGTTTATATAAATCTGTATTTTCAACAACAACAACAAAAAAAAACACCTTTTTCGTGAAATTTTTATTTAATAATTTTCTTTAAAAAAACTTTATTTAGCGAAACTGACAGTGAAACTGAGGGAAATACGATACATTTAGTTCGATATTATTTCCTTTTTCTGAGAATATTATAATCTCACTTTAAGAATTTGAAGTAATGGAAAGATATTTTTCATGGAAAAGATTCATGATTTTTTATTTCTCTACCATTTGCAATTTAATATGGAGTAAGCAGAAAAAGAGAAATAGTTTCGAAAAAATTCGAATATTTGATTTCGGTAGAAAATACTTATAAAATCTTTCTGCATTTAAATAAGCATCCATTAGTACAAAATATCTTTTAAGTTTGATTATTATATTAATTTAATTGCTTTAATTATATATATATATGAGATACTATATCATCAACTCGAATTGATAATCAAAAGCATTAAAAAGTTCTAAACATACGAAATATGTTCAAAAAAATTTTAATGAAGTTGTTTAAACAAATTTTTCAAAAAAAGGAAAAAAAATGTTTTTGTTGAACATATGTCAAAAATTTTTTGATGAAGAAGTTTTTTGTCATAAAGTAACTATTATAAATAAAATATTTATATGTGACGAGGAACACTTATTAGTATATATTAGTTTGGCAAGATTTATGAGCACTGCATAAAATCCATGCAGACATAATTTAGATCTGTTGAAAGAAATGAGGATAGAACCCCCAATTTTATATTTTGTCTTTTTTTTTTTTTTTTTTGCATATTTTGGAAATGAAATATTTAGAGAGGAATTATATTTTTCGATCCTCCTTATACCTTATGCAAACAACGCTTAGATATTTAAACATTAATGACGTAAAAGGCAAACTATTGCATAATTATGGTACATGTCATCATACACATAGGAATGTTTTAACTATTTATGAAGCATCCTTAACATGTTCTTTTATTTGAAATATTAAGATGACTATTAAACACATATCATCTAGCACACTGTTTCTAAGGACTTATTTCTTTGCAGTTAAATGCAATGCTTTTTTTTTTTTGCAAGTTAAGACATTTGTTTGTAAATTTCGCATATTAAACGTAGACGTGTATTTGAATTTTTGTATACAATACAATATATTTTATGAATCTACATTTTCATTTTTTAAAAAATTTCTATTAAAGTATTGATTATCGGATTGATTTTCTAAACTATGAATTTCAGCCAAATAAAATATATAAAATAGGATAATTATTTAAACATTGTTAAAACTTAGCTATCTTTGGCAACCAGCAGATTCTCCAAGATTAATACTTGATAAATCTTTCAATAAAAATAAATATTTTATGTCATTTGATCTTAATGGCTTCCTTAGAAAAGTACTTTTAAGTTTCAGATTTTAATAGACATGTAGCTCGTAGTATTTGAAAAGCATCATAGCTTTTATTGCACTAACTTTAATTTAGAACTGAAGTTAAACTACTTCCATAATTAAAATTTATTTGGAAATTCAGATATTTCAAAAAATTATTCGCAAGTGAATTGTGAATATATAATAAGTGCGAAAATTGGAATTATTTTGGAGCTTAATCTTTATCAAAATTTTTAATTTAGCTTGCTCTGATTAAATACTTTATTTTAACCAAATGATTTTGGCAGACACGTTATATCCAGGAGAAGTTCCTTTTAAATTATACAAGTTTGAATCTCTAATTAAGGGGATAATCTGAAATCCACAGCTAGATAGAACTCACTAGTGTATTTTATATGTCCGTCACTCTAACTGAGAAAAGTTAACTAGTATGATTTATACATAAATAAATTACCTAATAATATAAATTTCTTAATTATAGCCCCACCCTTTTTCAACTTTTATGGTAGCTATCTGATAAATTGTCGCATTATCTTGAGAACAGCTACATAACGAATGATAAGTTATTCTAAAGAAAAAACACCACACCCAAATGACGTTAGCGATAACGATATTCAAAATAGTTGCTTTTTATCTAAATTTATGATATTGAAGATATTCTTATATTACGTAGTAACTATGACAGGAGTCTATTTTATTATGTATAAAGTCCACAATGAAAGAAAAATTTTGTTTTAATGATCGCCCATTTAAGCTTATCTGAACGCCTACTCCTAAACCCTGTACATTTTATCAGGTGTTGAATCAGGATTTATATGACAAAAATATGCATAATAAGTTCCTTCATTTGTTTAAAATTTTGAAACTTTTTGCACAGTTTATAAGAAATATCACACATTACAGATATAATTTTCTGTTCCATTTTTCAAGCAATCTCATCAGTTATTGAGCTAAATTTATAAACATCGTTATCAAATATTAACGCACTATTATAAATTAAGCAAATGCTTCTAAATCAACCTCAATGGGAAATCTAATGATTCTAAAAAAATAATTACAACAAATAGCATTGTTAGTGAATAAGCTAAATAATTCAGATAAGGTTTAAACAATTATATAAACATAAACTCTAAACATAAAACGATTTGTGAATCATTTTCTTCATTTTCTACAGACTTTACCAAACTTTGTATATCTTATAATTGGAGTGAAAAATCAACTTTAAAATGATTTTTTTTCAGATTTCAGTTAGAATTGTAAACAATTATACCTTTTCGTCTTTTTTTTTTTTTTTTTTTTTGCAAGCCAAAAATATTAGGGCACAAAAAAAAAATCAAATTTTGAATTGCAAAATATTATATTTTTAACATT
The DNA here is from genome assembly GCF_947563725.1 of Argiope bruennichi. Taxonomy (NCBI): domain Eukaryota; kingdom Metazoa; phylum Arthropoda; class Arachnida; order Araneae; family Araneidae; genus Argiope; species Argiope bruennichi. The sequence continues at coordinate 47,505,341 of NC_079153.1, read as the reverse complement.
TTTTTCTAACGATTTTCTAACGATTTTTTTTAATTTTATATTTTGAAAATAGTTTAACACATTGACTGCAGCACTTAATTTCTTACAATGTAATTTACAAGAATCCGCCGGTCACCGCTGACCACCACTGAAGTCAAGGTGTTAATAATAAGATATAAAATGGATGATAGTTAATTATAGATATATTTTTTATGAAAAAGGATACGATATTAGTTCAGCAATTTTGATACAAACACCACTACGGAATTTTCCAAATAAAATCGATATCTGCTATATATCGCATTGCATTTATTCCATTTTACATGCAGGAATCGAGGTACATTTTAAATCTCTTAACACGGTATTAATAAATACAGAATTTGTGTCCATTTGTTAGTATTTGGTATTATTTATTTAGTGGATTATTTAAATAGCACATTTCATTAAATATTGTTTCATACCTTCCATGTCGCATTACTAACAGTTTTTTTATCATTAATCCAATGAAGCACAGGTAAAACATTGGGTCTAAAGCTTATAAAATAATGGCTAATCGGATTACTTCATAGCATCCATGTGCTAGTATTTAATAAAACCAAATTATTTAAATAAAATACTATCAAAAAAGAGTTTACTTCAAAAATTTAAATAATATATAAAGCAGTGATGAATTTTTAATTTAGAAAATGGGAACAGTCAATAGAGATTGTATGTCAAATATCAAAATTTAATATATTAAGGTAACACAACAACATCTAAAATAGATTCACTGCGTCACTTCTAATTACCGATTAGCACTTGAAAAAACACATAACAATAGTATTTTCGGTTGCATTAACTCAATCTAATTATCGATTCCCTCTTAACTGACAGTAGAATTTTTATCAGCAAACAAAGCAAATACATAAGCTCATATATGATTAAATTGACAGTTAACAAATGAGCTAATTATTGTTAATTGCCAAGAGCATACTCTAATAAATATATTTTCAATTATATTCATTTCACACATTGAAAAAAGAGTAACTAATAAACATTCCTTTAGTTAATTGATATTTCAGAATCATTTTCAAGTCAAGGACCATTATTTCTATTTCAATCACTAATCAGCTCATTTGCATAATTGAAATTTTTACAATGTAAATGTATATGATATACAATATTTGTTGCTACAAAAAAATATCAGAAATAATATCGTATCATTGTTTTTGAGGGCATTCGTTATGTTTATTGATTATCGTCCAAGCTTTATTGAGGAGTGAAAGATAATTTTGTAAATAAAAAAACAAAACATCGATGATACGTACAGTTAATCATGACATATAAAAGTAATTATTGAATTATTGAAAATTTTATTATTTATAATTTATTGCTTGAAAATCTTTATTTCGCTTAGTGTTCGTATGTAAAAAAATAAAAGATGGTTCATTTTGGAAAATACTACTTCATAGTGAAAGTCACTTTAGAAAATATTCAGGCAAATAAAAATGGTTTCTATAAAACATGCCAATGAGAATAAACGTATAATAAAATGTACTCTAAATATTTACTAAGCACATACTATATTTTACTAATTTATTATAAAAATTAATTGTAATATTTTCATGTAACTTTAATTATGCAATCAAAACATAATTATATGAAGTGTATAACATAATTCTCATAATTATATGAATAAAAAATAAAATTGTGTGTAATTTATATTGTATTTAAATATGAAGGAAAACTGAAGGAAATTCGTGAAATATGCCATACTCATTTTCCGAGCATCAAAATTCCTCTCATTGGTGTGGTTCAAAATTTTGAATCAAGAGTACCGTTTGAGGTTGAGTTAAAAAATGATTTTCACCTTCGGTATGGCAGTTACAAAACAGAATTTTAGTATAGTCAATCGTTCCATTTTTATATTTTTTTACATACTTTTTACTGACTTCACTAAAAATGTTAATTTAAGTTTTATAGTGAAACGCTGACTTTTAAATAACATTATATATATATATTACACTCAAGATAGAATAAAATTTCGCTTAAAGAACAAACCTCAGGAGCTTTCGGATGTCTAATAAAATAGTGACATGTAATATTTCTCGGATAAAATCCAGGAAAGTTAGGAGTTCTAATTCTGCAGCGTCGGTTGCTATGGCAATCAAGAAACTCACGATCACAGTATGTTCCTGGAACTGGACGACCCATGTAGCTCGATTTTCCACTTTCTTGTGTAGGTCTGCGCTTCAAAAATCTGAAATAATATAAATATAAATGTTATCATAATCATTACCATCTAGTAAAATGTATGAAATTATTTATTTAATTTTCCACAATACGAATTTTAAAAGATAATTATTTTCTAAATGACGCAAGATTATATATATATATATTAATAATATAAAGAATAAAGTTCCATAAAAATTCATATCAACCGCCTTTTTATTAAATAAAGATATAAATAAAGATTAAATAAATTTTATTAAATAAAGATTTTTATTAAATTTATCAATAAGAATTATTTAAATAAATTAAAATGCTAAATATATTTGATGCAATTTAAACTAGAACTAAAAATTCTAATAAACCAGTAATTCCAAGTGAGATAAACGAGGTGATGTGTTACAAAAATTTTTGTACACATTTAAAAAAAATTATAAAATGATTTAAAAAAAGAGCAAAAGGACACTTTTATTCGTTATCATTAAACAAGTTATTGATATTTAAAAAAGAAAAATAGACTTTGCATTGGAGGAGAAATATTTAATTTTTAAAGTAATGGGGTTTCAAAAATTAATTGATATACTTTTTATGTAAAAAATATTCCATATAAAATTGCCTTATTTTTTAAAAATGTATTTTTAAACCACATCTTTCGTTTTTATATCTGTTATTATGGCAATATATATGCTGTTGAATGATTCTAGAATCTATATTAATGTTATAATTTCAAATAATTGCCACTCTTCATTGCATAATTTTTTTTCTTAATTTTGAATAAAGGAAATCAGTCTCTGCTTTTCATTTCCACTTGCATATTAAAGAAGCCACTACATTTTATATTTTATTTCCCCCCCCCCTCAATAAATTATCTTTCAATTTAATATTCAAATTCAAATTCTCAATTCTTCAGTTTTCATATTATCTTTCAATTAAATATTCAGTTATTTCCTTCTAAATAAATTATTTTTCAATCCAATATAAATAATATTTGATTTTTTTATTGAAATAATCCAAGTGTGATTTGCATGACTCATTTTCTTTGAAGCTCAAAGAAAATTCTACAGACAGAATTCTAATATGTAAAAATATTTTTCCTGAAACAAATCCAACCAATGCCCAAATACAGCAGATAAGTTGAAATTATTAATTAAATTGCAATGGAATTTGAAATGAAATTTGTCATATTTCTCTTGTTTTTACAGGCACATAGGAAATTAAAAATATTAGAGAAAATAAAACATCGAATTATTGCAATTTCAGCGCAATATTTAAAGAAGAAGTTTAAGAGTTTTGAAAATAAAATAAAAACTGCTTCTTGGCTTCGTCAGCCAAAATCGATTAAAAAATCAATATCAGAATCGGGAAAATTCTTCTCTAGAAATATCACGAGTAAAGTTAATACTTGAAAATTTTCTTTATTTCTCAAAATGGAAATCGCCAAGTCAAAGCAGAAAGGCAGCATTTCACTTAAAGATATTCAGTTTGGATTGTATTACATTCCTATGCTACGTAAAAAATTTATTTTGACGTCTGCTGAAGTTTATATTTATTCTAAAAATATATTCGTCTTTCTGCTTTCTGAAAAATTGAAAGTTAGAGCTGATATCTTATCTGAATTGAAAGCACGTAAAATTTTTCTTCTAAAGTATTTTAAAAGATCAGTAAAAATTATTTTGAATACGTAAATATATGAAAGAAATGGAATGAAGTTAAAAGATTTGTTCTCTCAGCTTTACAAGTTATAACACTTATTCATAGAAATTTACATAAATAAAATTTCTAAGATTATTGAGTTTTGAAAGATTGCGAAAGATTAAAATGTTTGTGTGGAAAATTACTGTTAGCAAGTTAAAATATAGGAAATAAATTTATTATGTATTTGAAAATAACTTTAATAATAACTTATCTAAAATAAAATGATAATGGATAATTAATTTTATTATTAACGTTAATATGTAGGACAAAACAAAAACTCAAAATATGAGGAATTGATATAAATATTTTAAATGTAAATACATTTTAATTACATTTATAATATAATATATATAAATATATAAAATAATATAATTATATAATAGAAATATATAAAATCTTAAATCTTATAGGATATTATTTTAATCATATTTCTGATAGCATTCTTAATTGGTTTTTGTTCTGAAATTCAAAATTTTGATTTTAAAAAAATAATATTTTAGTACTTAAAGAAAAGTGTGTTTCTAATTTTTAAAAAAATATTTACTACTTTCTAAATGAAATATTGCATTGTTCATATTTCATAATTCGTTATTAAAACTGTTATGTAATTTTATAGTAATATTTTTCTCCACTTGACCACCAGATGGCGCTAGCGGTATTGATAATTAATAAAGAAAGAGTAAAATTCTAAAAGTTGTTATGTTGTCATTGGCAATGGTTCTATTAAAATCCTTATTGCCAGTAATTAAAGTTTTTTTGTGATGTTCTTATGATTATATATATGTATTGCTCTGCAAAAGTATTTGCAGAAAAGAAAAATAATAAATTGTATTGAAATCTGTGTTCACTCTTTATTAGTGGCTGGAGTTACACTTAATGTTTGGCGATTGTTAAAATCATGTTTTCTTTATACAATATTAAGATATAATAAGATATATATAGCTCTATAATTGAATAGCTAAAATGTTTTATTTTTGTAATATCTGTGTTAACACTTTATTGCTGGCTGGAATTATATTTCATGCCAGGCTGCAGATCAAATTATTTTATTTTATACAAAATTAAGATATAATAAAATACAGAGTTCTATGATTAAATAGCTAAAATGTATTTATTTTTGTTATTTTTTTTTTTCTTATTTACACAACACTTTTAATGGCAACACCTATATTTCTTGCTCACAGATTTTATTTTATTATATCTTTTAGGCATTTCAAAACGTTTGTATTTTTCTGTACTAGATGCCTAAAAATACTAGATGACTCTTAACAATAATTCACAATTCCAAAAGGAATTCATCAATTATATAAATAATGCATTTTGTATTATTATATGAAATTTACAGTTTATGAAAAATGCAAATTTAAGAGAAATATATTTATGAACTTGGATATGCCAGCCGAGAGATCGGGATTATGATTTTCTGCTTTTTGTTTTGGATATTTAAAGCCCAAAGTCAGCTAAGTTCCATTCATCAAAGTATTATTAAGATAATTGGAAAGTTGAGAAACTATTTATGAGCGATTTCAATGAAAAATAGGTAAAGTATCAAAGTCATTTGTGAGAAAGGCTCAAATTAAACAGACAGTTAAATTGAGGAAATTATTTTACGGTAAACATGACTTAATAATATTTGTTAGTTTTATTCTTATGAAACTATAATTTAGGCATAATAGAACCAGTGGCATACAAATGTAATATATTTAGGCATGAATAGTACTATTCATTATGAATCCGTCTTGGAAAATAAAAATACAATGCTCAAAGAAAAAAAGGCATCTGACAGAAATATTCATTAGTTATTTCATTCCAACCAAATAGCATTGATTTTATATTGCAGTATTATATCATACGCATGATAATTATATAAACAATCAATCATTCAAACTTTTATGGTCCGGATGGTTATTACTCTAGTCTTTCTTAAAAAATGTCGATTTTCATAATAATTCTAATGATTACGTCTGTGATGAAGAAAATTGCATTTGACATATTGACTTGCACTCTTTAAATACAAATACAATACTAAAAGAAAAAAAGGCACCCTGTCAGGAAATATTCATTATTCATTTCATTCCGGCCAAATGATATTGATTTTATATTGCAGTGTCATATCATATGCATGATAGTTATAAAAACAATCAATCATTCAAACTGTTATGGTACGGATGGTTATTGCTCTAGTCTTCCTTTAAAAATATCTATCTTCATAATAATTCTTTGTGACTAAGAAAATATCATTTCACATATGCACTTGCATTGTCTAAATCCTAGATTGATTGAGTTTTAGTAAAAGCTTAATTTTCATCACCAATCTGTTTCTTCTTTCAAAGATTTGATCCAAAAGCAGTTTTCATAAGCAAAATCTGCAAGTTCTAATTTATTCGCTGAAGTTTTTTTAAGATCTATTAATTATGATTGTTTGACATTAGGTGAAAGTTAGTAACAAAAGAGCTATATATTTAACTTTTGTATAGAAGATATAAAATTTATCAATGGAACTTTTGCATATATTCACAAATCTCTATTTAGAACTTTTGTTGCTAAAGGTTCAAATTATTGCAGTTCAATCAATTAATAAAATTCACCCAAAAAAGTGAACATATTCAGAGTAAAATGCAATATTTCAAGTTAAGACTCACCTGTAAGTAAGGTACAGACTAAATGATGTCGAAGGTATAGAAGCCCTACTGGGCACGACAGCCATTACACTAACATTACTGCCTTGGGAGAAAAAGGTGACACTCCTTTCAATCATAGAGCCACAAAATTCGCCAAAATTTGGCGATAAACGGGTAATAGATTCTTCAGGCACTCTTGGGAATACCGATGAATATCTTCCAGGAGAATAGAATGTAATTGATGCATCATCATCCCAATCTCTTGAACTATCTGACCACTCAGAAATCTTCAAGTAACCTTTCTGGCAGATGGATGTTTGATTTCTGACAAGATAAATACATATAAATGTTTTAGTAAATATGGAATGTAAATGTGGTATATATATTATTTTATTAAATAATGCACATATCATTGATTTTATGCACTATATGAACATAATGAAAAAACAAACAACAAAATAATCTAATTAGGATACAAATATTTAAGTACAGCAATCTATAAAAAAGAGTGAAAATTTCAAAATTTCCATTGAATTTTCGAAACTAACAGATCTTGACAGGGAAAAAATATAACATTTACGAAATGTTAAACTGTGAAAGGAAGTTCAAGTAAAGTAAAAAAAAAATAATAATAAGCATTCATTTTCATATAGACTAAGCATTAAATTAAAAAAAAAAAAATATTTCTAATATAGGATAAAAATGCTGAAATTTTCTTCGCCATTTAAATTTAATATAAAAATGAGAAAGTTCATTTTGAATAAAACGTTTAGAAACTGTCAGATGGTCTTCGTAGAAATAAATTGCCCTTATATATAATAATTTTTAGTCAAAGGGAAATAAGATTTATTCAGCCAAAGAAAATCGCAGTTTCAGAAAATAAAACACTGTTTTGATAAATAAATATATATTTTATGCAATATATTATTATAATTATGTTATTTGGTAATACGCATCAATGAAAGCAAAGAGGAAAACTCATTAAAACTGAAAATAAGTTGTGAATATAAAATCTTTATATTATCATTTCGATTTATTAGATATGACATTAGTATTAAAATTCTTAACATTTAATGTAATTATATAAAATGGTCAATCTTCTAGAGTGAGTCACTACGGTTCTGCTCTAGGGAAGAATTGAAGAGAGTTCACTTAAATTATAATTATATTTTTGGTTTTCCCATTAGAGCTACAAGATATCTTACATATATAGAGTAATTTAGATGTCCAGAAAAAACGTTAAAAATCAATAATACGAAAAGGAAGGAGGATATTTTTTGTGGAGTGATATAAAAAAGAAACTATCTTTATCACGAAACTAGACAATACTGTTAAAACAGTTTCATTTTATCTACCATAAATTTCTTTTGATTTCCTACAAACATAATTAATCAGACAAAATATTGATTGGAGTGGTTGCAAGTGACCAACATTCTTTTCTTCTTCCAAAACTACACTTATCAGATAAGGAAACGCATTTCTTCAAAGTGTTAAGCAATTTTCCGATTGTTCATATTAAATCATACTGTCATAAATGTTATTTACCGCTGATAATATGTCGATCGTCATTTAAAAAGTGCATCCTTGAATGGAAAATTATACTTTGAGCACATGACTTCGAGTCTGTAATATTATTCACATTCGCATATGAGCTCGTAGACAGATCAACGAATGCATTGCTCAACATGGATAACATTTATGTTGTTAGGAAGTTTTAACAGATCTAAAGTATCTTAAGGCTACTTTATTTCAAAACTGATCTCCTTTTTGACAAATTGTATCTAGTTTTTGACAAACTGGCTCTAAATCATACTATCATAAATGTTATTTACCGCTGGAAATATATCGATTTATATAGTTTTTTCAGCATTTTCATTGGTGTCTGTTGTCTAATTTATCATGGATAGAAATTATACGAAGTTTTGCATTAATATGAGATCTTGGCCAACCAAATAAATTTTCAGAATTTTTAGCAGCTAAGTTAAAGGAAAATAAAAAAAAAAACATTCTAAAGCCAAAAATTAGAATTACGGTTTACTAAACCAGGAAAGTAATAATTCTTCTATATTCTCTAAATTTTGTTAAGAATGGGAAATTGTATATTGCAGTAATAAAACTGAGCTTTTGTTACACATGAAAAGTAATATCATTTCATAGCTAGCTAATCTTTATTTGAACTTTAAGGTTTTGTTAAAATGTTAAAATAGTTTTGGTGAAGATCCTAGCAGCAATATTAGAGGTCTATTAATATTTGCCTGAAATTGATCAACTTCTTTCTAGAAAGTACTGAATAGATATGCAAATAGTTTATTTAATAAACTTAGCACATGGCACTTAATAATAGTATATAACATGGACATAACTGAGAAATGGGAAGGTCTACCAGAAAACCACTGATTGCATATACAATGAAACATTATCAGAAGAACCATAAATTCACAAATAAAGATGATTGTCCCATCCTTTCATATAAATTTTACTTCATGAAACAGTTATTTAAAGCACTCGTTAAACATGGAAATTGCCTCCAATCTATTGTATGATTTTTCCAGAATTGAATAAAACATGCTATAATCAAGAAGTTTAGGTGATCCTGAAATTTGGGAACTCGTTGAAATATCTAAATTTCCAGTATTTATGGCATGCTTTCTACTTGGTCATGGTTCATCTTAATTATTAACAATTCTTTCGATAACAACAAATCAAGAAACTATTGCGAATTGATGTAAAATAAATTTAAAAGTTTTGAATTTGATTGTAATAAAAAAGGGTTTTCTACGTAGCGACTTAAACAGATTTTCAAGTGATGTAGTACATTTAAGCGAGAAAGCAAAAGAGGGTCTCCAACAAGATGTCGAAGTACAGAAACAAAGCTATCAAGGCCGGTGGAATATATCTTTGATGGCCAATTTCTGCTTGAGGATACAACGTGGAACTTCCACATGTGAAAATCCTTTAGAGAATAATTTTGCCAGTTCAGTAACCCAAAATTATTTGGTTAACCAAATTAGCTGTTTTGAGTTTTCATAGACTTCTTATAGATGTATTTTTAAGAATGTCATTGTTATTGGTCTATTGATTCGTTGAAATGGATCGATTGATTTGTCCTATATATAAAAGTTTTTGGATATATTGTATATAAATGTTGCGCATATATTACAATTGATTACAACCATTTCCATTTTACTTCAGAAATGTCGCCAATCTTATAAGAATGCCGAATTCAGAATGGTCATCATTAAATTACTCCCAAATAACTGCGATATTATAGGCAATAAAATCAGTTTTGAGCATTGACATCATCAAGTATTATCATATTTTGATTCAAATCTTTTGCATAGCCATCACTTTTATTGGAATGATTAATAACAACGTCCATGACAATCAATCTCTACAACAATAATTAATCATTGCGCTTACTAGATGTGTTTCGGAAGAGATGACATGTTATCATTGGTTAGTGCAGAATCAGATAATTATAATAATTCTCATTCATATTTAGGAATTGTAAGGCCCATGACAAATTCATCACTCTAACTTTTCCATCTGCCTGATTACACGAAAACATCAGACAATGCATAAAATGCTTACACAGTCCTCAATAATCAAATATAGGAGATTGTGACAGCTTTATTAACATAAAGCTAAAAGCTAGAGTCACTGCTGTCATTGATCGGCGGACCAATCAACTAATTAGCTCTGGAGGGTAAATGAAATTTAATGAAATTGTGCACGCTTGTCTAACCTATTCATAACAGTACCAACTAACCAATACATTTGAAAATTATTTATTTCTAATCAGAGGTAGATGGATAGAAACAGCTGGAAAATTATTATATTTAATATTTGAATTCATTAACATCACATCTATTAACTTTCAAAATTGTGATGTTTCTAAATGGCAAAGGACTATTATACTTTTGTTTTACAAATGCTTAAAGAATAATAAATGAAGCAGAAAATAAACTATCATTATGTTGTCCTTAGCACTATATTTGCTTATAAAATAGTATCTGGGAGACCAAGGTTCGCTCGGTACTTTTTTTGGAGAAAATATTTAGATACTGTAATGATACTTATACAACAAGTTGATTGATTAACGCAAAAATTGAATTGTTGCTATTGGATGTGAGCCGAACGTATTCATATTCGGATGATGTCATATAGCTCAATTTCAGAAAATTTTGGGGTTCCAGTAAGTTATCATCCTATGGCAACAATGGAAATACCACCAAAAATGATAAGATGACTCTATATGATATTGTCAGCATGAGAGCAGATAGAAAAAGGCTCTAATAGTCAGTTATGAAAAAGGTTTTTGTTTGCAAAATCGCTTTTTCAGGAAAGACACCTATATAGATAAATCAAAAAAGGAAAACCTCATCTGAATATAAAATTTGACCCAAATCGTTACAGCCGTTTCATATCCAGACGATATATATATATATATATATATATATATATATATATACCACAAGAATTTCTCGTTTAAACATAAGATTTTATGATCTGCTGGTAATAAGACATTTTTAAATAAAGTCTGGATATCTATCAACGGAATATCTAATAATTATATATATATATATATATATATATATATATATATATATATATGTGTGTGTGTGTGTGTGTGTGTGTGTGTGTGTGTGTGTGTGTGTGTGTGTGTGTGTGTGTGTGTGCGTGCGTGCGTGCGTGCGTGCGTGTGGCGCGCGTGTGTGTGTGGTGCATGCGGGTGCGTATGTGTATGTGTGTGTGTGTGTGTGTGTGTAATGTTTTAAACTCTTAATTTAATCCAAACTAATATCCATAGCTTTATCTTAATTTAGCCCATAGTAACTTCATTCTCTTATTTCCTGAACTAATTCCATTTTCTGTTTAATTAATTCAACTGAAGCGTTGTAAAAATAATGCGCCATCAGTTCCACGTGCCTAGTGAAAGTGATTCCTTCGGTGCCCTTTTCAAGGTCAACACGAATATTGAATTGACAGGTGGCAGGAAATCCCATGTTATATAAGACTAGTGATCGTTTGTTTCGTCCTTTCCTTACTTCTGCTTTCGTACGCGCTGTTGTGGACGTGTTCTGTCCGCGCCTGCTTGTAAATAATTTGCCTTCCCGGTATGGATTAAAATGAATTTAAAAATGTAAAATGTCTCTCCTATGTCTTCAAACCTGCCTTCTGCTTCACATAAAATAATGCTTATATATATATATATATATATATATATATATATATATATATATATATATATATATATATATATATATATATATATACTGTAGACTACAGCTAATCAGGGTGCTAGTTTGATACAAAAATGTAATATGTTCACCGACTTTCAGATCTTAATTCGATGTATCGCTGCAAATTTTCTTAGCTCAAGAACGAGAACTGAATCAGGAAATTTTACTCATAACAGCAGCAAGAAAAGAAGATGTGGGAACTGGACAAGAGTTTGCCCGCTGTTCTTGTAAAATAGATTGTTCTTCAAAAAGATGCTTCTGTGTGAGAAAGGGTTCTCTTTGCAATTTTAAGTGTCACAGCAGATTGCCATGTCGAAATAAGCAGTAAACAGTTAAACAATATTCAGGTAAAATTAATTATTTTGTGAAATTAAACAATATTCACGAAACAATGAAACAATATTCAAGTAAAATTAATTATTTAGTGAAATCAAACAATATTCACGAAACATTTAAATAATATTCAAGAAAAAATTAATTATTTCGTGAAATTAAACAATGTTCAAGAAACGTTAAAACAATATTCAAGTAAAATTAATTAATTAGCGAAATTAAACAATATTCACGAAACAATTAAGCAATATTCAAGTAAAATTAATTATTTCGTGAAATTTAACAATATTCACGAAATAATTAAACAGTATTCAAGTAAAGTATCTTTTCTTCAATGATTGGTTCTTTCCTTAAACACTGTAGTAGTAAATATAGTTTACTATAATAATTTTGGATAAAATTATATTTTCTAACAAATCAGTCAAATAAAACGGGTTCCCCCTAGCTTTGTCAGTTAGAAAGCGTTTTTCCTAATTAATTCGTATTTTGACTGATTTCGGATTTTCACAGTAACATATGTATTAGATTCCAAAACTCGTGCCATCCTCAAGATTTATTTGTGTATAACAAATAACTTTTAGACAAATATCGATTTATAACCATAGAAAGAAAATAAATTATAAACAAAAGTCACCTTAAAGCTTTCAAGTTTTACTGTTTTAAACAAAAACGTATTACCATAAAGCGTTAAATAGCACACTTATCCACAATATGGAATGTTAAAATATATGCACAAATATGATTTTTTTTAGAAAATATTTAACAAAAATTCTTATAATTATTTGGAAATATCTGGGATATATTCTTAAACGGACGGAATCTCAACAATACTAGGCAATAGCAAGCAGTATCATAAGCAGTTTTTATATTTAGATTCAAATTGCTTGCAATGAAATAATTTCTTTTGGAATGAACCTTAATTAATGCATTAATAATCCATCTTTAAAATCATTATATATATATATTTCGAATGACAACATGGAATTGTGATTACTTCACTAACATGGAGGTAAGAGCTGCAGTTATTGATAACATTGATCGGTGGACCAATCAAATAATTAACAGTAGGGGGATTGCTGTTTAATATAATTATGCTTCCTTGTCTAAGTTAACTAATAATAGATCTAATTGACCTATGGTTGATTAAGAGAGATATAAGCCATGCTAAGATATGCTAAGTGAAACTGTGCTATTGATTTCTAACCAAAAATATGAACAGAACGAAATTATAGATCAGCCGAAATAAGAGTTTGTAAATAAAATACATATTAGATACACATTATAAAATATACCCAATTTATATTATATATATTAACAATATTATATGTTTTTGCATGATAATATTAATATAATAATATATTTACTTTCTATAAATTTTGTGATGTTGTCATGATTCATGAAAAAAAAATCATTCAAAAAACTTTACAGAGCATTTTTTTAGACATAGAGCTGATAAATTTGGCAATTGTTACATTTTGGGGAGCAGATGCTAATTGAGAGACAATTTTAAAAATATTAATTAGATATATAATAAAAATTGTTCCAAATTTTATTGTGTTTCCACAATAGCTTCTAACCACAAAAAGTAATTTTATGCCATTTGAAAATTAGAAATATTTCATCCACATGGTAAATAATTTCCCTAGTTAAAAAAATTGTTATAAAGAATTTTCCATTAACACTATTTAATTGGTTTAGTAATTTCATTGTTACATTGATTTACAGTTTCTATTACAATGATATTCATGTCTATTTTATTGTTATTGCCATAAATATCGAGAAAATTACCATAGAAGTTATATTCGCCAAAGAATTCTCTCGAACGAAAAAAACTTAGCCGGATGTGATATAAAGCAATTCTAATACTAAATATAAATATTTTTTATCATATTTAAGTGGTTAATATCTGTAAATAGTTTAAATTTTTTTTCTGTGTCTATGTCTGGAGAAAAAACAAATTACTCTGCTTCTAAAGAAATAAAAATTCATTATAGAGCTAAAAATGAATAATTATCTTTTATCTGTCATGAATGTGAACGGGAAAATTTTCAGATTTAATTCATCATAAATTATCCTTTTTACAATATTAAGAATTTTAGAACATTTATTTGAACATAATGTGGAATTTATTTTTTAAATAATTATTTTGTTAAACTTTATTTTTACGCAAAATTTTTTATCAGTTTCCATAAATTTCTAGCTTTATCATGCCCAAAACAATTTCCTAAAAATTAAAATACGATCTTTTCTCTCAGAAATATTTAAGCCTATTTGTTCAACCTTACAAATAAAAAAGGAAAAATTATTTTCATGATTTAAATTAAAAGATTCTAGTTTTCTAAGAGTGACTTCTTTCAACGTATGCAAACATGAAAGACAAATCGAGTGTCAGAGGCAAACATTGAATAATTTATCACATAACAGCCTATTTTAATATTTATGATAGTGCAAGAATTTTATTTTCCAATAAGATATTTTTTATAATATTTTCTTTAGAAATATAAATTAAATTCTTTAAAATACTACGAACGAAAGATAAATATTTTTCGAAACTACTTTTTTTAACACTAATAAATGTGGGAAGTATTATTTAACGAAATGTTAAATGTTAGTTTATTTTATATATCACTTGACATATTATATTCAAGAAAATCGAAGTATGTATTTTGTGTGCCGAAAGTAAATTTTCAGTGCGATATCTACAGTAAAACGCCGTCAACTTTTTTATTTTCTGTAATAGTTCTTTCATTTAACTAAAAACACATTTGCAAATCAATTTATAAGGAATAAACTAATAAGAAGGATTTTGTTCAGTCATTGTATTCAAGAAAATCTTACTGTTCAGGGATGCCTATTTTTAATTACAGTTAAAATTCAAAATGAAAAAATATATTTAACACAAAAATAATTTTATTTCTTGTATCATTTGAAACATCACAGAATCCAGTTTTAAAGCAGAATAAAGTGTTCAATAATTAAAATTACGATTTGTCATATTTTTCAATTATATTTTGCCATTTTAACTATATTTTTAAACGCATTTAATCGTATCCTTTTAAACAAATCAAAGATATCTTTAACAATCATAAAGGTGACCATGATACTGTTAGAAAAATATTCTTATAGAAGATGCGTCCTCATAATCTAGTAGCTCTCCTTTTAACAATGCCTTAGATATGATTGTTACAGATAAAATAACGAAAGTTGCTATAGAGACTCTAATATTGGCAGAGTGATAAATACATTTTTCAAATATATCATTTGTAGTGCACTTTAAATGGAAATTTGTAGTAATATTAAAAGTTTTGTCTCCTCTCTTTGGGTTCTTTATCCGTAAGGATTACGAATACTCAAATCAGTAATAATTATTAAATTCAGTTTGAAGCAAATTGTGATTACGACTAAAGACAAGACTTTGGAACATTAGCTCTTGCAGAAATGGAAAACGAGGCACAATGGCTGGGGAACACCATGTGCACGGATGAAGCCTACTTTTCATTGCATGGTGGTGTCAATACGCAAAACAGCCATATCTTCTTGACACCAAATCTTCGAGAATAAACGGTAAAACAAATACATTATCTGTGTATGACTTTTTGGTATAATTTTACAGTGCCCATCATTTTTTGTCCTTTCATTTTTGAGGAGAGTTGTCCTGTATCGGGTTGGTTTGGTTTAGTTTATTTATATTAACGTCCCGTTTTAAAGCAGCACTAGAGAAATTTTGAGACGGAACTTCGTAATTTTGAAGCACGGTCAGATGACGAGGACGATATCGGAACTGACACCCTGCATCCAAACTTCCACACCACACCAGGGGGAGGACATTTGACCCCCACGGATTTAACGTACACCAGAGCCGCTTACAAGGCGGTTCTCCGATGGAGACTGGTTTCGAACCTGAAGCCCTCCGTTTTCGAAGCCAAGGCCTTACCACTAGACCACACTGACTCTACCTGCATCCGGTTGGAAAAGCTGTTCTGTTACTGCATTAAGATATATTATGTTGTTGCGAGATCAAATATGTCTGTAGCAAAGATGTGCTTTAACTTGCCGTCATCTTTATGCAAGAGGATTCCTCTTATCACATTGCCCGTTCCATCAAAATGTTCTTCCTAGACAAATTCAATGATGACCGAGTGACAAATCAAGGATGTAAGATTAAGTGGACCTCACATTCACCCAAAATGTGGATCCAGTGGACTTTTGGCTATGAGATACTTAAATTCTTGTGTCTACTGAGGCTCTCTAGCCACTTTCGTGGAATTAGACGATGCCATTCAACAATTCATCGGTGGCACCGATTCCTTCATTTTACATCCAACTATAATAGACAAAGTTGCATGCCTCACTTGCTTAATACCAAGTGGTGGTCGTCATGTTGAACATCTTTTGATTTAAAATAAAATGAACTTGTTAAGTTTCTCTGCTCTATTATTCTGATTTGTGTAAAGCATCTCAGTTTGACGTGTGTGCCATAGATTGCACATTTTTTAAATCGTTTTTAAGAGTAAAAAATGCAAAATGTTCTCTGAATATATTCCATTAAGCCGCAATTTTAGGGTATCATTACTTTTTATTAGGTTTTTTTTTTTTTTTTGAAGTTTGAATTTATGAAACACCATGTATCAAAAAGATGGCCAATGAGAGTAATTTTTCAATTTTAAACGTTGTCATCATTCATTGCTGCGTGATCTTTCTACAAAACAACCTCAATAGAGAGAGAGAAAAAAAAAGAGAGAATAATATATTAATAAATAGCACTTGATATAATCCGATGTTATACAGTTCGCAAAAGGAAGATTCCCGGAGGCGTTAATAAAATTCTAAAAAGAAGAGAAATATCTAGAGAAAACCAAAACATTTTCACATAAAAGTTGTCATTTGTGTTATTGTAATATCGTAAGAAAATCAAATCATTTTGCAAAAATAAAGCTGTCAGTATACATGAAAGATGTCCATATTGTATATGTGTTCAAAATGCTTGACAGAAAATGAAACAAATTTTATTTATTAAGCTCTTCGTTCAATAATTCTTCTTTTTGTAATTGTTGCATGGACCGTTTAATATAAGTCAAATATAATAATATTTCAGTAAGGATAAATAATGAAAAAACTTCGCACCACTCTTTCTTGCAGGTTTTCTCCAAATTTAATATTTACCAGACGAAGAAACTGCATGCATTTAATTATCAAATGATTATGGTAATATAGAAAATCTCATGCAATCTGTTATAATAAGAGTCGTAGCTGGATCTTCCAAATATAATTGCTGATGCAATCTTTCGCTCCATCATGTCAGAAACATATCTATGCGGGGATTATAGAAGCAACACCAAAAAAGAAGTTCGAGAGACACATCTTGTACACAGACACAGAAGTGAAGCGATTTAGTTTAGTAGAGAAATTGTATGGTATTATTAATTAAATGTGTTGTATTTCAAAAATAATTGGGGTACTTCCTTAGGAAACATGTGATATCATGTTTATGGATAATAGTGCATCCAATAATAATAGATATATATAATAATAAAGTAGATAATAATTTAATAAATAATAGATATATATAATAATAAAGTAGATAATAATTTAATAAATAATAGATATATATAATAATAAAGTAGATAATAATTTAATAAATAATAGATATAATAATATAATAGATAATAATAGTACATCCAAAACTGAAATGTTTGATTGTTATCTCACATAAACGAGTAAACGCAGTTTCAATAGTGATCTCCAATCATCTGAAAGCACGTTGTCACCTAACATACATTGATTGCAAAATTAGTTTTTTTTTCCTTTATAAATTTCAAAATATTTTTAAAACATTTTACACAAACTTAAATATTATTCCTTAAGTTTGTACATTTTTTACCTTAAAAATAGCAAAACATCGTCTCAAATGGTGGGATTAACTTTTTATTTCCAACAAAAAAAGAGCGAGCAATCTAGGAAATCACATATATTTCATACAGATAATTCCCCGTCAAAGAATCGTATAAAGTGCACGTATTCTTCGATACAGATATTTTATCTTCTGTTTTTGCCGAACTGTATGTGTTACTTTTTTATGAAAGAACAACATTTTTAAACTACTTTCTCATGAAACAGTTCTGCAGTTCATTTACATTAATAAATTGCAGAAAAGCACTTTGTTTTCCTAGAAGAAAATTGAAATTGGACCAGTTTTAGAAGAGAGACATTATTTTCGATATGTCATTACCGTTTAGTTATATTTATATGGAATTATGTGGGAATCTACAAATTTAATTTGTTCGATAAAAAATCTAAGGCGAGAATTTAAGAAAAAGAGAGAATTGCTTTATTGAAATGTATAGAAATAATTGCCCTCAAAAATCCTTGTTGAAATTCTTTATAAGTGGTTAATCAGGTTCCAAGAAAGGTATTTAATTCTATTTACAAACAAATAAAGGAACGCTAAAATAGCCTGAAGAACAAAATATGCAATTTCATAATACTAAGTTTTGCATTTGGAATTCTAGAATTTCTATTTTTTTTTTTCCGATTTCTACATTAGTTTAGATGCGAATTAAAATATTTATTATTCTTACATTTATATTACTTTATTCAGTAACCTTTACATTTATATACTGTTAATGCACTGCTGCATTCTTCGAAAAGAAAGCATTATACAAAACTTTTTTTAAAAAGTAGCACACACTATGAAAACAAAAATCACAAATTATATTTAATTTAACTCATAAAATCTTTTAAAAATCTAAATCTTTAGACTTAACTAAATACTTTTTCATTTTCTATTTCCTCACCAGTGATTTTGAATGCATAATAAGAAAAACAATCTTGTTATGCTCAATAAATCGAAAGAAAAATTAGAATAAAAACTATTGCTTAAGAAGGCACATCATTTTAGTATGTAAGAACCCCTACAACTTAACCTCATTCTCCCTGAAGGTCACAAATTCATTTGTATATTGCACACTCAAAAGATTCACTTCCGCCTTATTTAACAGCTGAGTATCACTATAGAAGTAACTGTTGGGAATCTTCCCAATTAACTGAAAGCCCTTGCGCGACTCTAGTTGATGGTCCGGAACAATGTAGCCTCTGTTTTGCTGCAAGGCAACCGTCCCGGCAACCTTTTGTTCCCCATTCCCAAGCACCGCGAAAACTAATAAACAGAAGACTGTAAAGTGCGTCGCTTTCCATTAGACCATTCAGGGCTGAGTATAATGTGCGCGAGTGCAGATTCCATTAGCCACAGAAGAGAGGGCTGTCATCGGCAGCCGATGACATTGCGAGAGTAATTTCATCAGCGCCCTGCAGTGGGCAATGAGTTAATCATTTCATTCACAGGTGACAGAACCGCTTGTAGCTCTGCTGCGCACAAAAGCTGCGCAAAGGATTTAGGACGTTAGGGAAGAACTTTTATTCGAATATTCCGTGCTGTTTTTCGCTTTAGTTAAGAGAAATTAAGTAGTTTCCAGCATAATAATAGATAAATTTTAATTCCTGCATCCGACTTAAGAAATCTGATTTGTCATTTTTTTTGTCCAGTATTAGAAATTTAATTAATCAAATAAAAAAGCAAATTATATTAAAAGTTGCTGTTATGTTTTTATTTCAAAAATTAAAGAAAATTAAAAACTAAAATCATTGGTCTAAGTTCCTTTTTATTAAAAAAAAAAAATACATTCATGTACCAGTGCTACACTGAATCTTTGATATGTGATATTTAAAACGTGTTATTTAAAGCTATTTAATGCTACTTCACAAAATACATTTTTATTTTTATTTGGATCATATCTCAACGTCAGTAAGTTTGAATTTAACGCTAGTTATTTACCTCCTCGTTCATATTATTTATGTAATCTGATGAACAAAGATAAATATAAAAAATGTCGTTCTTGTAAAGGTAAATGAGCTAGATAAGAAAAAAAACATCCAGGAAGACAAGATCGATATCGAGTCCTACTGTATCATTTGTAATGGGTCTTTTATTTTAATACGTATTTTAAAGCATGCCTGAATAACACTTTGAACAGAATATGGTCAATTTTATTTAATCCTATTTTTTTATTTGAGAAAAAATGGCAAATCGAATATCTAAACTTTGAACAATGGAATACAAGATTTTTCTTAAAGCACTTATTTTTGTTTTGAAAAATCGTTACAATATGATCATTATTATTAAACACATCAAGTGAAAAATGCAATAAATAACTCAAAATTTAAGTTCATAATACATAAAATTTTCTGCATTTAAATATTAGGTGCCTGAAATATTAAACATATTCAAATAATTTTAAATAATACTGATTAGAAGGAAAAAATAAAGATTATATAAAACTTATATTTTGATGTCAAATTACGGAAGCTCTGAATTTCATAAATATTACCGTTTTTCTAAATGAAAGTTGAGCTGGCTGTAGAAAATAATTTAAAACAATTGTTCTAATAAACTTGGGTGCTTAAATATATTTTTATATTTTTTTTTGTATTAATCAATAAAAAGTAATTTTTATATGAATGTGCTGTTTAGATTTCATTTCAACTTGTTAGAGTCGAAATGTGAGTCTCATCAAATAAATAATCACATATTAACTACAGAAAATTCAGAATAACAAGCAATTAAAAAAGCAACTTTCATATGCAAAGTAATGATCACTAAGATTATTTTAATAATAAGTTACAAATTATATAAAAATAGAAAATTCAAACAAAAAATTTTTATCAATCTACTTTTGGTGTTAAAATAAACCCCCCTTGTACATTAAAATAGAATACAATGACAAAATATTCATTAAAAGTTTTTTTTTTCTTATTTCTGAATAACTGGTATAAATTAAAGAACTTTTGATTGTTTAATTATTTCGTAATATCTCACAATTTATTAATGAATTTTTCAAATCAAAGGAATATTTTTTTCATATTAAGTATCCTCTAAATAAAAGATAATATATCTGCATATTCAATGAATTACACCATATTTATAAAAAACTTTTTTTCCATATAAGTGCAGCAATTCAAATTCAATAACCTAATAATATAGAGTTTCATTTGAATGAAAAGTATAAATCAGTGGAATGGTCTTCCCGAAACTTTCTTGCATACTTTATAATAATAATAATAAAAATTGGAATTAAGGGCACATTTTTATTTTCAAAGTTCCACATAGCAACATTTTGTGACTCGTAATATTGTGAAAAAAAAAAAAAAAGAAGAAACACAAAGACATTTTTTTAATGGATTGAAACTCAAATTAACACAAAATAACAATTGTATTAACAAGATCCTTTACTAAAATGCATCTATCTAAGCCATTGTGTTTCAAGCATACGAATGAACAGATCAACAGACGGACAGTCCCTTGATTAATTAGTTCAAAAATGTATAGAAATTTACAAACGTGGAGTAAAGACCATATAGCAAATTTTATCTGTCTACCTCAAATAGTTTATTTTATTTGATAGATAGAGCGACAAATATAATTCCAAGAATGCATTTTTCGACAGTCAAAGGGGGTTTGAAATCCAGAGATTTATCATGTTGTCAAGTTCAAATTTTTTTACTGATTACAGTACTTGCTTTTTTGCTTAAAGATTAAAACAAAATTGATGTAAATATGGCAGAAAGTCACAAAAAAGAAGCTTATAAGACTGAAATAAAATTTACAGTCATCTACAAATTCGAAAAAAGAAAAAAAAATACTCCTTAGAATGTATGCAGCAAGAGAAAAAAAAACAATTTAATGAATTATAAATGTGGAAAAACTTTTATTATTGTATCTTTTTTTACATAAATGTACCATTATAAATAAATAAAATGTAACTAATTTTAATAAAAAAAAGTGATTCATTCAATACATTGTACATCAATAAAGACTTGGAATAATCCTGGAGAAATCCTAAAATATTATTTACCTGTACCCACTGAATCCAGAAATATATCACTAAGTATATATTTAAATATCATTATCATTATTAACGAAAATATTTAATTAAAATAAGTATATCAATATTTTAGGTTTACATAAAATTAAAGAAAAATTATTGTAATTATAAACTATATTTTAACATTATCTAAAAGGGATTTTGTAGAAATAACTGAAAATTGAGAGTTATGAAATATTTCAAATCAAAATTGTTTAAATTAGTCTTTTTATTTTGAATTATAAACCATTTACATTGATGTTTGCAGTATATATAATATTAAACGTTATTTAATAACAAAATAAACCATTTATTCTTAAAAATGCTAGAAACTTGTAAGCCTATAAAAGCTACTGCTACAAATTTATTACGGAGCAGAATAAATTCTGAATAAAATAGTATAAAGCGTTCCATGCTTTTAACACCTTTTCTTTATCTAGATGTTTGATTTCTCTTTCAACATACCATACTATATTAAACATCCAAGCACGTATTTCTACATTTTGCTATCTCAAAGGAATAAAGCATAAAATTATGAAAATATTATTATGCTATGAATAATGAATAAACTTTGAGAACAGAATAGTCTAGAACAGATTGAATTAACTAATAATAATGAACGTCTAGACATTGATTCCTTTGAGAAAAAAGTTTCGGCTTACATATCACAGTAGATTTCTGTTTCGTAACTTAATAATGTATAGCATGATAGACAAAACATATTTTATATTAACCAGATGGTAAAATACATTATATAATTTTTTGTTACTAATTTGAATAAATATATCTGTAAGATATAAGATAATATCTAACAAATAAAAAAAATCACTAACATTAATAAAGAATATTTATATTCCATGGAACATATATTTGCGTCTTGGTTTTAAAGTAATGAAATATATATTTACCATCAAATTATTCGGATTATTATATTTATTAAATACTGAATAGTTTTCCTACTATTTTTTTTAGAATATTTTTTAAAAAAAAATATTCAAATTTTCATAGACGAAGTAAGCATTCTTAAGTTGCAATTTTCATAGACGAAGTAAACATTCTTAAGTTTCAAATTTCATAGACGAAGTAAACATTCTTAAGTTTCAATTTTCATAGACGAAGTAAACATTCTTAAGTTTCAATTTTCATAGACGAAGTAAACATTCTTAAGTTTCAATTTTCATAGACGAAGTAAACATTCTTAAGTTTCAATTTTCATAGACGAAGTAAACATTCTTAAGTTTCAATTTTCATAGACGAAGTAAACATTCTTAAGTTTCAATTTTCATACACGAAGTAAACATTCTTAAGTTTCAATTTTCATAGACGAAGTAAACATTCTTAAGTTTCAATTTCCATTGACGAAGTAAACATTCTTAAGTTTCAATTTCCATTGACGAAGTAAACATTCTTAAGTTTCAATCTTACATACTAATCAACTTCGCTTAAGGAGTATAGTTCGCTCCTCATAGCTTACTCATAACACTAATATAAATTAACCGAAGCAATTTTTTTCTATAAATTAATCATGCAAAATAACTCAATGCGTTCCATTCCGTAAAAAAAATATTTAAGCAAATTTTTAATCATATAATTTATTACGTATAGTGTATTATTATAGTGTTTTTTTTTTTTCATAAGAAAGTTGTCTAAAAATACTTCTCTTTAAAAAACCTGACTCTGGGTTGTTTGAAAAACACTAATTTTCAATATTCTAAGTAATATGCGCAAAAGTTACAGATAAAGTAAGTATGCTTAGAAATTAGCGTCGCAGATGCACAGCATTCGTAAAAGTCGACACGATGATTTGGTGGCATCATCGTAAGGGAAGACACTAATTAGATACTTTTTTAAGACTGTGGTACTAATAAAGTCAATGCTCCTTTAGTGCCTTACATTTGATGGTGACATCACAGAAACTCTCTGTATTCTTTGACTGGGGAACATTTCCCAATACATCATATATCTCACATGTTTTCCTATAATATTATCATGTGTTTTTTTAAACGTTAAATATTTCTCTTATATCAAACGTATGTAATTGAAAAATGCAGTGAAGAAAGGTGTCATTATCTGATAAACATCACAGTGAGATTCAGTTTTCAATATGGGGATGTATAATATAACATTTAGCCAAAACAAATGTTTCAACAAATTGATAATTACTTTAATTAGTAAAAATGTCATATTTGGTGCTCCTTTAATTGTAAAACGAAACTGATTCTGTGGATACCTTAAACACAGATAATTAAAGTTTTTCTCTTATTATTTATAATTGAATTTATCTTATTATATTATTTATAAAAGAACAATCAATATCCACACTACTTTTCTAATAATATGAATTATTTTAGTTATAAATTAAATATTAAGTGAATGATATGTGAATGATATTTTTTAAATTGCTTCGTTGCCATATTAATATTTAAATGCCATGTATATTAGACATCCTTTATCTTTAAGTTACATTTTAGGAAATCGCTGAATAAAGCATGTTTCACTACAATTGCTACATTCATTAAAAAACTGCAAACATCTGCATTATTTTTTCTACATAGTTTTGGAACAGGTATCTACATTCTGGAATTATTGGAAGTACATAAGATTACCATCCACTTGTGCAAAAAAGCTGTAGTCAGAAAGCAGCTCAAGCAAATGACAATTGGATTGATAGATTACCTTGATTGATATGCTCTCTACATGTAATGCAACGTAATTCACTAAGGCATTCTTACCATTCTTTCATAATAGAACTAGATTTAATGGATGCTTTCAGTAAATCTGCTTATGGATGTTTCTAATACTCTATCAGTCTTACTCAGCTTTAAGGAATCATATCATTTGGAATATAAATATGCATAGATTAATGGCGGTTGATGTTTTATCATTTATTCACTAGCACATTTTCAGCAACTTAATAGTTAATGCTAAATACTAAATATTACTAAAATAAAATTACTATCTTCTAAGTATATAGAATAATCATATATATGTAGTACAATTTAGGTAGTTACGTGACCGAAAGAAAGAGACTTTTTGAATGAACTTCCATTTATTTTACTACGGAAGGCATTCTTTTTATACAGGAACAAAGGCACAGTGCATACATTCGCACCAGAAAAACAAGAGGGAGAGTTTCAGAATTTTTCTCTTTAATATTTTTATTACGAGATTCTGATAGGGAGTTTTTTTTTTTTTAATGATAAGTGTTTCCTTTGGAAAGGAAATCTTAACGAATCATATCCGTCATTGAAAAAGACGCGTAAATGTTAAAAATTTCTATCCCTTCCCTCAAGGCGTGAGAAACAATGGAGTCAGCATTTTTTTTTAAACCGCGTGTTAGAAATAATTAAAAAAAAGTGGAATTTTGATCAGGAAATAAATGAGTAATTTATAATTAAATTAACATAGGCTCATTTACAATAAGGATTATAAATTTATTTAAGATTTAAATTAAGATATATCATCACATGTCAGTCACTCTCTCAGTGTGTGTGTGTGTGATCTTTCATATATACATATATGAAATACTAGACATCAGGTGATGAGGGAAATATGTTTTTTAAACCCCAATTTTTCTTCATAGTCAGCCAAAATATTTCATGGTTGAGACATTTTTACAGTTCTATTGGGAAAAGAAAATTTTGAAGTTTTATGACCAGGAATCTGAATACCGTACTGTCTGAAAATCTTCTCGAGACTGCAAAAGAGACGTTGGGAACATGTTCAAATATAATATGCGTGCAGGAAAGGACATTTCCAAAAGTATTTGATATTGCATTTCTTTAAGGTATGTTATTCCTACGTGATGCAATAGTTCGTCTTTATATATCTTTGAATACATGCAGAAGGATAGCAAAGCATTTTTTTTAATAAAAACATAGAAACGGATGTGAGGCACTTATTCAAAGACATAAGAAATATACATGCCACTTTTTATACATTGTTTACTTAAAGCTTTGCATTCGTGAGTTAACCCAATCTTGAAAGAGTTGACGTCGATCATGTAGTTGATGTAGATCCATTTTTTGATTATAATGTCCTGAACATGACCGTACAGTGAAAAAGTGAGCTTTTCTTTCTACAAGAACGTAGAAAGGGGGGGGGGGACAGAAATGAGTAATAAAGTTACCGTCGTTTGCTTAAATAATAATATTTTAATTATAATTGTTTTGGATTGATTAAAATGTTTTACAAAGTTTAATTGTATTTAATTTTCATTTATTTGCTAAACCCTGATAATGATGCTTGATCTGTTGCATAAATTATTCCTTATCAAGATAGTACCTTAAAGTATTATTTTTCAAGAGCATATCAGTTATTTATACCTGCTTTTCAAAACTATGAAACTTATTAAATCTGTGTAGGGAGCAGATCATTTAAGGAATAAAAAATTGTCAAAAATGCAGTGCGTATTGTGTATGTTAAGAGAGGGGGCAAGCTTGCTACCAGTCAGTCAATCACGAATGAAGAGAAATAGTAATTTCATCTATGTTGCAAAACATATATTATCTTTGGTTGATATGCTAAAACAATTTATGCACCTACTATAAGTAAGTGATGAATTGAAATCTTTCTGACTGTGAACCTATGTTAAGAGTAAAGATTATTCAATTAGTGCTGCATAATAAGAATTAAATGGTGAGGTACTACCTGCTACTTTTTCCCATTGGGGTGAACTCCTTCTATCGACCATTTAAGGTTCTAAATTCTTAATATCAGTTCGTTGGCATGGGTTTTGAACTTATTAAAAAATTCGGATAGAGATGATTTTCAATAATGGTAATCTGACAAAACAAACTTATTTTCAATTAATTCTGTTTATGCCACATCGCTTCATTGCTTTCCTGCATTTTTATATAAAGATTTATTGTAGTATGAATTGTCATGCCTCAAAATCGGACACAACCAACAAAATGTACTGTTATTAGAAGTTTTAGACAATACTACACTATATTATGAATGGGGTACTGTTTTCGTTGAAATATATTAACCTCGAGTATCTCTCATGTAAAAAATTAATTGCCTAGACACTAAAATTTCTAATTATAAACACTCGAATTTATTTCACATATTTTTTTCGAACCCCTCTAGCAATTTAATCCATCGGGACTAGGGATTGCAATACCGGTATACCGGTATACCGAATACCGGTATTTTGAGCTATTTGTACAATTTTGTAATACCGGTATTCACAAGTTTAAATACCGGTTTTTCGGTATTTACTAGAAATTTTTAAAATTGTCTCCACTATATGTTCAGGTATCGCGAACATAGCAAAATAGTATACGTTTTTGTTTTCATGTCTCCCTAACACGGTGAAATTAATTAGCTAATTAATGGCTTAATTAGTTGTTTAAATCTAAATGAGCGAAACATGGATTATCCCTGAAAGAAAATATTGTATCCATAACGACTGATGGGACAACAATTATGAAAAATTTGGAAAGTTGATTGGTGCAAATCAGCAGTTGTGCTATGCGCATGGAATTCAATTAGAAGTAATAGATATATTATACCAAAAAAAAAAAAAGAAAGAAAGAAAGAACAGAAGAATCCAAACATTGTGGATATAGAAATTTTGGATTCCAACTTTTAAAAGAGTAAGAGTGAAAGTGACATTGACAATGAAGATAATGACAATGTAATTGTTGAAGAAGATATTACTAACGAGGATGAAATATTAACCTTTCAAGAATGCTTCCTATAATTTATAAAGTTCGAAAAATTGTTAAAATATTTAAACTTTCCCCTATAAAAAGGATATATTACTAAAATATATACTAACTGAAAATAAAACAAAATATATTTTAATATTAGATTCTAAAACACGTTGGAACAGTTTACTCCTAATGATGGAACAATTTATGAAACTGAGAAATCCAATCCAAAAAGCAATAATCGACTTAAACCTGTAAATTAATTTTTCAGATAGTGAATTCGACTTAATATCCAGAACTATATCAGCTATACTTCCAATAAAACTAACTATTGAGGCATTATGTCGGAGAGAATCTAATTTATTAACAGCTAATGCAACAGTAAATTGCATGTTGCAGTCACTGAAAGAACAGCACACATCACTATCTGAAGAATTATATATTACATTGAAAAATCGCACAGAAGATAGGCATACCGAAATAGAAAATGTCTTATGGTATTTACGTAATTATAATTATTTTAAAAATGAAAAAGAAGAAAAGAAAATAACCAATTCATCTGATTAAGTTTAGAGTAAATTTTCTTAAAATTTTTTACCCACAAACCTATTCACATTCAGAAGAATTCTGTTCAGTATCGAAGATTATGATGTCACTACTGTCGATAGTGAAAAGGAATTGTCTCTTGAACAAAAATTAGAATTCGCGATAAATAAAAAAAAATTTCAACGAAGCAAAATACAATACAGAAATCAGCTATATCCAAAACCATCCGACGAGAAATCGATTTATTTGAAGATGAGGGATTTAGAGGTAAATACTTGAAAAAAGTATATCGCGCATTGTAACAGTAGCGTTTTCGACAGCTGGTAATTTTTACACAAAGTTACTTTTCAGGCTTAATGACAGTACAATTGATGCATTATGTTTTTTAAGATCACTTTTCAAAAATTTGTAATAGTACCACAAACTGAATAGTGATATTTACACTTTTTTGTGATTTAAATAAATAAGATGTTCCTTTACTTTTTGTGATTCTTTATATACTGTTATAATTTATAAGTTACAAATTTTTGTGACATTTACACTCTCTAACAGAACTGGCAAATAAAACAAAGAAACACCTGTGTTTTCTTTCTTTTTCTAAAATTTCTAATACCGGTATTAAAACCGGTATCCCGGTATTAAGATTTAAAAAATACCGAATACCGGTATTGAAATTTTGGTCCGGTATTGCAATCCCTAATCGGGACACTCCCCCGAAATTTCTTTCTTAAAAGAAGATCTTATTCTCATCCCATCGCATAAAACTGTGGTCCTTGGTTATGTTTGCGAATAACTTTCATGGCATTAGTGAGTGATACGAAATCTAGAACTTCGGCGTGAATCTACTATTTTTACTGTGTCAATAGCGAGAATACATATTTTGTACATCTTTTTGCCGGCCGATCGATACCAGAATTTCATACAAAATTACAGCTAAAATCACACGATATCTTATCGAATTTC
Organism: Argiope bruennichi; assembly: GCF_947563725.1. Taxonomy (NCBI): domain Eukaryota; kingdom Metazoa; phylum Arthropoda; class Arachnida; order Araneae; family Araneidae; genus Argiope; species Argiope bruennichi. The sequence goes on along the minus strand of NC_079153.1, from coordinate 47,476,179 downwards.
ATTAATTTAAATCGTTGCATCTATGAGTTATAGCATTCACGCGCATACTAAAATACAGGGTGACAGACCGTCAGCCGTTTTACACATTTAGCTCGAAATTTGATAGGTATATATATCTTAGATGCTAAACCTGTGGAACAAATAATAGGAATGAAAATTTGTGAAACTATGACATTTTATAATGGACGAGTTCATTAAATAAGTTCATTTGAATCCGAGGAATCTGTCGAGTTGGCAGAATACCACAAAATGCATTTCATTCAAAATTTGATAGAACTCTATAAATTTGGTCGTAATTTCGCATAACAGATTCCATCTGTTTAGTTCAAAGTTTTACACAGTGTTCACAGACAGAAGACATAATGCTAAAAATGATTTATCCGGACTCAGGAAGCTCAGATTCATCAAGATTTTGAGTTCGAATTGTTTGAAGACAATCGTACTTCGTCTGTGCTTTCTATGTGAGAAGTGAAAATATATCAGTTTCTAAGCAAAATGTATTATTATTGCTGAAGTGATTTAGAAATAAAGTTCAAAGCATACATTTTTTGGAATTTTTGATAGTCATATTTGTTTCATTTCAGGATGTGTCGTCCTAAACGATTATTCCCATTAAATATTCCCCCCTTTTTTTTTTAAATTTATCAGAGATTTTATGTTAAACAAATTTAATTCGCATTCCTTTTGTATATTCGCGTAATCAAAAGTTAATTACTCAGATCTACGATATGGCAGACGGATAAATTTGAATGTCCCGGACAGATGCGTCAACATTGGCGGGAATTGAGGTTGAATCCTAAGGGTCATCACCTGCCTTTCTGTGTAATGTAGGTCTCGCCATCAGTAGGGAATAGCTGACCCCACACCATTTCTGTACCCACCTGGGTGGTGAGAACCAAAGACCATAACGGAAGCTTCTCATCTTCGTATATAAGGTGTCTTCCGATGCGACTAAAGTAAAAGAAGCTAATTTTTCTAACGAGGAATTTATTTTTAACTTTAAAATATAATTTATTCAATAATATATTAATAAATATTAATAATTCGTACAATTACTTACTTTGTACTTTATGAATAAAAAATAGTTTCAAAGATCTAAGAATAAAAATAAGATAGACATCTTACTAGCATTCTTTTAAACTTTGAAAAGAACCAAAATTTTGAAGGCATTTGCACTTCAACATTTTTTTTCTTCGTTTTGTAGCAACTATGACACATTTTTTACAATACGCCGAAAATTACAATACATTCGAAATTCATCATTTTGAGATCACTCAATCCGTTACGAAAATAATTAGAGTTAACTTAGTTTAATCAATACAAAAAATAAAATATCTTTCTGAAATGTTCATTTAATATTTATAATAAGTCAATCCTTATGCACCACAAAGTACAGCACAAGGCTTACAGAAGTAAGTAGAAACAACTACATACATAGATAAAAATATGTACGTATAAAAATAAGGATAAAAACAACAGGAAAAAATAAACAACAAAGCTAATTAAAAATTGAAGCAGCAAAGGCAATAAATTTACAGAATGAGAAGAAAGCCATTTTGTGGTCGACCAAAACATGAAGTGGAGGTGGAAACTTAATATTACAGGCATCGAGATCCACAATAAAATCTCTTCTCTCTTCAGTAAGTTTGGAGCAATCAAAAAGCAAATGTTCGACATTTTGAACTCCACCCACGTTGCAAGAGCACAGATCAGTGTTCGATAATTCAAATTTCTTGAGATAATAATTGAAATTACCGTGTCCAGTAAGAAATTCTGTTAAGTGAAAATCACTGAAGCATTTTTTCAGTGATTCTTGCAGTCTTCATTTAATCTTAAAAGTTTGAAACATCCTTTAAGAAGATACTAGGCTGTTCGGTAACTCGGCACGAAGTTAGATTGTTGTTAAAATATTTGGTGAAAGAAATGAGGAATTTCTTATGAGGAGTGATCGAAGGATATATATATATATTCGCAACTTCTTTTTAATTTTAACAGAACCAAATCCTCTCATTTCACAGATAAGCGAACATCCGAGATAATTCTAACCTGAAAAAGTTAAAAACACATGCGCTTCAGCTTTTTTTTCTCTAACAACGACGGCAAATTTAATTTTTTACGAAGTTTAGAACACCACTCCTAAAAATATGATAAATACGAAACTAGTCACTTTCAGATCACTCAGTTTGCTACCAAAGTAATTAGAATTAAATTGCATAAATAAGTGCAAAAAAAAATATCTTCTTGCAATCTTCATTTAATCTTTACTGTTTGAAACATTTTCAAAGAAGACACTAAGCGCTCGGAAACTTTGTACGTTGTCCAGATTGTCGTTAAAAATTGGTAAAAGACATGAGGAATTTAATACGAGGAGCGATCGAAGAAAAAAATAAGATATACATACTCGCATTTTCTTTTTTTTTTTTTACTTTAAAAAGAACCAAAACCTCTCGAAGAACTTCTGAAAAAGTTTAAAGCATATTCGCTAGATCTTTTTGTTTCTTCATTAGCAACGACGGAAACTTTTTTACGAAATTTAGCACCACGCCCAAAAATACAATAAATTCGAAATTAGTCATTTTCAGATCCCTCAATCCGTTGCCAAAATAATTAGAATTAAATTCCATTACCAATACCCCCCCCCCCCCCAAAAAAAAAAAAATCTCTTCTTACAGTCTTCATTTAATCTTTACAGTTTGAAACATCTTCGAAGAAGACACTAGGCGGTTCGGTAACTCTGGCACGTTGTCCAAGCGACCGCTATTCGAATTCCTGATAGAAAACAAATCCAGGGAAACTCAGGCACCAGACTAAAGAAGTAATTAGAAACCTCGGGGTGGGAAAGAAGTCCATTTGTTCCATTCGAAACAAGAAAAGAAATGGGCCGCCTACAAGAAAGAACGAAGCAAGCAAACGAAGAACACTGCATCAATAGTGCTTGCTGTCCTTTTCTTTTTTCCTGTTAGCTATAAAGAAGTAAGGGAGAAAAAGCGAAGAGAAGTCAGAGTGGTAGATAAAACAATAGAAGGAAATAGAATCGCAACAACTCTTCTATTTAATCAAGATATAGAATGGAAAATATTATAGGAGGACACATACTTCAATTAACAAAAAGTCTGTTAGAATCTTGATTCATCCAAAATCTTTTTGAATAATGTATGCGTTGTTCATTGTAAAAAAGATGCATTTCTTTGGTACCGCTTAAAATGCTATTTTTTAATGCTAAAAGGCTAAATTGAATAAAAGAAAATTAATTGTATTTATATTGCGTACTAATAAGAATGAAGTCTAATATGAAAAGAAACACACATTATTAACCACAAATTTTATGTGAATACTACCTCATGGCGCCTGCAAGAGAAGCATCTTTTAGAGCGACAAAAGAAAGCTAATCTTTCTTTTTTTATGCACCAGACATATAATATAATATTTTTATTTTTATTTTTGAAGTTCATTTCCTTTTATGTATTTGTAATCAACTTATTTTTGACATTTAAACAGAAAAAAAATCTAAGATAGATTATCTGATATCAATCTAAAGTTTTGAAGATCGGTTGATCCATTTTATGTTACATTTAGGAACTGGTTCTGATATTACTTGGAAAGGTTTTTAAATTATTCTTAATACAATAATTTAATTATTTTGTATATTTTTTTAAACAGGCAAAATATGATTTTCTGCTTAATTTTCAATTTTTTTCACATCCTCGGTTTTATCTCCCACCCACGCATACAACTCTGCGATTGGAGAACAATAGTTATAAAACATAAAGCTTTGGCATGAATCTAGAAATTTTTAAGAATCTATGGTACATATATATATTTGGACGCATTTTGTTCGACCGATTGAAGCAGAAATTAGACACTAATTACACTTGTAGGCACTAAAACATGCATTGAATTTCATTAATTTAAATCATTTATTGGCAAGAACATACGCATGCAAGACAGATAAATGGTCAACAATTTAGCAGATTTTGTCAAAAATTTGATATGAATTTATATGTTCGATTTTTAATATATGTAAGCAATTTCATCTATCTAGCTCTTCGCATTTTGAAGATAATGACTTCACTTGTCGAAAAATCAGACAGATTTCTATTGACTGAAATGTGTTCAAAATATTATAAAAATGAGTAACGTTTTTCCTTATGACCGTACACCAAATTGAATTCATTTAGCTTAAAGCGCTTTTGAATTATAGATTTACACATTAATAGATATAAAGTAAAAAATGTTTTTTTCGAAACATGAGGAATGTTACTGACACCCACAAACGAATTTTGTTTGCATCAATATAATTCATTGTAAATCTACTTTATCACTTTAATCCATTAATAATTCTCCACAAAATATCATTTAAAAATATTATTTTTCTTTTATACTTTTTTCATAAGTAAAATTTCGAATTCATTTTTAGCATGATTATGGAATTTTAAAATTATCCTTTCTGTCATTCACTATCATGTGATTGACATGCGATCAAAATTTAGTTAGAATTAAATCGATTAATTAATAAATAGGTTCTACAAATAATAAAATCTTGTTTAGTGATCGGAAGCATTAAATTGCACAAAACTTCTTAACATTCACACATCAGAAAATAAATGAAAACTTATAACGAATTTGTATCTTTGTAAGTACATAACAAATTTAGTTACTCGCTTTTATCTTAACTGTTTCACACAATTCTTTAAAAATTGTTCTTCCAACTGGATTTAGAATTTAAAGATATATATATAATACTACAAAAAATTGAAATGAAATTAAATCCGTAGGACAAAAGTCAATATTCATCCGAAATTCTTAATTATTAAAGCTTTTAGAATATAAATAGTTGTTTGTTTTCTATACAAACTCATTTTTAAAACGAATGAAGAGGAGTTAATATGATTCATATATACAATGTATAATCTACATTTATCAAATGGCTTTTAATTTAGTAATTCATAAAATAGTGAGAATTGAGATTTGTCTTTTTATTCTTACCGAATCAATATACTAGCTGCATTCACATTCATGAAATGAAACGTTTCAATTACTTTCAAGTAATAAGTTTTTTGCAGTACATTTCAATTTAATACACCTGATTTACCGATTTTAAAAACCTTTGGCTGCTGGATATCCAAAAGAATGATTGATAAATCGCGCATACGAGTGACACTAGTCTCTGTAGATCACTGAAATCAAATATCCAATCCATAAAATCCAAATGAAATAAGAAGAACCTATCAGTTTCTTGCAAAAGTGAATGTCAAAAGTAAGTAATTAAATCCCGCTCTTGAAAAACAAAAAGAAATAATTCTCCTTGTTTTTATCCAAAGTAGAAAGAAATTCTCTTTAAAAAAAGGGGGAGGGGGTAGAGTAAAACAACAACAAGCACCGCATGTTTACGAATAGATAGAGAAATCGGCGTGTTATTTCTTTTCTTTATTTGACAAGAAAAAAGAGAAAAGCGCCAAGACTCCGGAAAGGGGAAAACATCAGTGCGGAAATTAAACCACACAAACCGTAATAGAATTGAATAGGCGGTTAAAAAACGAAGCTAGTGCCCCGTATGAATTTAAATCGGATTTTTTTTCCCTCTGCTTTTCTCTCTGGAGGCACTGTTTTGGATTTCATGGACAGAAGAAAAACCAAAATGGAAGGGAAAAAGAACCCGAAAAAAATTAAAAGAAAATACTGTCCCCACGCATTTTTCGGCTGGTTAGTACTGAACCGTGAGTATAAAAATTTATCCTTTTTTTTTCTGTTTATCGTTTCAGCTTATGTGGCCGCAAGTTATCGAGAATTATATATTAATCTTTGGATAATGTTCACTTTTGAACATATTTTTCTCTCTATTAAATTCAAAGTTTCAGTTTATATGGACGCAATTCATCGAGAATAATATATTAGTTTTTGGATAATGCACAGTTTTGAATATATATATGTTGAATTCAACTTTTAGGTTTAAGTGGACACAAGTCCTCAAAAATAATATATTTGTCTCTGGATAATGTGTATTATTGAACATATATTTTTTTCTATTGAATTCGGCGTTTAGGTTCATGTGGACACAATTAATCGACAATAACATATTAGTCTTTGGATAATGTGCACTATTGAACATGTATATTTTTTTTCAGTTGAATTCGAGGTTTCAGTTTATGTTGACGCAATTCATCGACAATGATATATTAGTCTTTGGATAATGTGTGCTATTGAAATTTTTTTTCAGTTGAAATTCAACGTTTCGGTTTATGTAGACGCAAGTCATCAACATTGGTATATTAGTCTCTGGATAATGTGTTTAATATCTTATATGATTATTCAGATAATTTTAGAGTCAAAAATAAATATTTTTAAAGACTCTATAAACGTATTATATTATCCATCTATGGTGTGTTGATGGTCTATGGTGTGACCACACAGATTATTTGTCCTTAAAAGTTTTAATTAAATATTTTATGTAACCATATATTTGTAACTTTTTCGTTCAAGTTTCAAATTTTGATGCGTGCATAATTTATACGATTTTAAAATATGGAGCAATTCCGTTCACTTTTCCATGCATTTCCCTTATATTCTATGCATTCCCCTAAAATTCATAAAAAAAATGCATACGTTTTGCTATTTCTATCCTTTTAACAATGTTACCTAATATCTAAATAAAAAAATTCATAATTTTTTTTTTCATGTTAACAGCATTTGAAATAAAATTTTAAATTGTTTATGGATTCTTCGTAAAATTAATTAAATAAATCGTTTGATTTTCAAAAATCAGCTTTGAAAATAATGTTTTGTACTAAGGATAGAAGTTAAATCTGGTTATTTTGCACTTCCATAGTTTTTTTATGTACCGATAATAGCAAGGTTGATATCAATAGTAATTAGGATTATAAAACACAAAAAAAATCTGCAATTTCAATATGGAATTATATCAATAATTTTGGATTCTACCAGAATTTCTATGATTTCGAACTATCGTTGGAGATGCATTTAATACTGTTTCAGAAATCTTAAATTTATTTATATTCCTCTTTGAAGCTATGCTTGAAAAATAATTTTTTTATTGATTGAATACACACAAAAAAAATTCGTATCAAAGAAAATATATTTTTTTGAATTTTTAGAATATATAAAAAATTTTTTTAGTGCTGAAATATTTTAGGAAGTAATCGTGGAAAAATATGCATTATATATGTAATATATACGAAATTTAGATATGTAATATGTAAGAAAAACATATTAGGGGCTTTTAAAAAGAAACTTTTGTTATTAATAATATGATACATACTACATAAAATTTATTATCTATTTTTAGAAAAAAAGTCCCGTTTTTTAAATTTCTGAATAACTGCTTCAAGGGAAAATGTAGAATTTACATGGACAATGAAGTCAAAAGCATTCTATAGATTCTGTTTAAAATGCTTACAATGGCATATAACTACAAAATTTAACACCATTCAAAATTCTCAAAAATTGGGTATGGAAACACAAAGCTCTTTAATAACATAATTTAAAAATAACTGTTACTTAAAAACAATTATCCATTATTGTTCTTAATGATATTTAAATATAAATAAATAAGCATAAAATTTTTCTTCCATAACGAAATTAAGTTTTTTGCATTACCAGGAAGTTACAATGGTAGCCAAAATTGTGGACACTTTTGAAAATTGTTTTTTTTTTTTTTAACTTTGTAGGTTTATAGAAGATGTTACATTTCACAAAATGCAAAGTCTTAAATATTATTTTAAAGAGAATTTAATGCTGATTTCAATTAAAAAAAGTAAAATTCAAATATTTGCAAAACAAAAAAAGTTACTCTTACTTTAATCTGATTAACAAACACAGTGATGAAGTGGATTGTAATTTCTAACTTTCCAGATAAATCACTTTTTTAGGGGGGGGGACCAATGAAATGTTAATAATTGCTAGCAATAGCTGACATCATGTTTAAAGTTGGAACAAGTCATTATTGTGCTTTTTCTATAGAAGGAAGACTGTTTTTTCATGTAATCAAATTGCAAGTTAGAAATGTTGTTAAATTTTTTAATATATAGTTGGAAATTTTGTAATTATTTCTAATATTTAGTCAAGAAGCAATGACATCAAATAAAAGAATAGATTTTGACACCTAGAAAAAGATTACTGCGTTACATAAATGTGGGCTTTCCTATGCCGAAATTGCAAGACAAGTGGGTGGTTCAGTGACTATATCTGGAGTTCAAAAGCTTTGTTTATGATATCAGAAGGCACATTCAAAGAAAAACAAGGCAGGAAATAGCTGAAAAAGGTGCACCCCATCTTCTGATGAAAGAAAAATGAAAAGACAGTGTCTGCAAGATTAAAGAATGTCATCAGAGGCCATCAGAATTCAATTGAATGATGCTAGTATTTATGTCAGTTCAAGAACAATCAGGAGAAGATCATTAAATGTTTTACTAAGAGGTAGAATTGAACAAAAAAAATCCTTATCTTAATTTACAGAAGCGTATAAAAAAATTACAGTGGGAAAAGGGAACGAATTAATTGGACAGATTATCAGTGTTTACAAGTTATATGCAGTGATGAAACAAAGAAACTGTTATTCGGTGGTGATGGCGAAAATATGTAAGACATATAATAGACTGCATAGGAATCCTGACTGCATTCAGGCAACTATGAAGAACTCAGTGTTATGATTTGGTCATGCATGTCAGCAGACGATATTGATCTCCTTCATGTTATCGATGGGACATTAAATACAAGAAAATATATTGACACTATTTTAGAGCCTAAACTTATACCTTCCATCAGTGATCGTTTCTTAACAACACATCATTTATTTTTCAGACGGATTCAGCTCCTTGCCATACAGCAAAAATATCGAAAGCGTGATTTAGTACAAAGAGCGTTGAATTATTATCATGGCCAGGAAACAGTCCTGACGTGAAAATTATTGCGAACTTCTGCACCGTTTGAAAACTCTTATACATATGAAGCGTTCATGAAATAAAAGAGAATTAATTGAGGCTATAATTGTTTCTTGGCATCAAGCAATAACGAAGGAAGAACTTAAACTTCTCGTCATCTCAATAAAACATCAATCTGAAGCTGTAATAAAAAATAAAGGCTACTCTACTAAGTACTGATAACTCATTGCAGTCATCAACATGTAATGTATCTCGATAATTATTGCCGCTCAACCTTTTTGTATTGTAAATATTTGAATTTTGCTTTTTGTATAGAAATCAGCATTAAATTCTTTTTAAGATGATATACAAGAGTATGTATTTTGTGAAACGTTACATTTTATATAAGCATACAAAAATAGAAAACAAATTTTTTTAACTATGCCCAAAATTTTGGCCACCACTGTATAGAAAGCTCATTTAATTAATAAACATAATATAAAAAAAAGCGCAAAAGAAAATTTATGTGAAATATTTGTCGAAATATGTCATTCCAGACAGAAAACACAACAAATCGGAATAGTAGCTGAACAATTTCATATAATTTTTTACGAATTATAAAATATGTAATGTCAAATGCGTTTAAAATTGGTCTCACGAATCGGATGAAAACTAATTTCATTGTCAAGTTGTTGAAAATAGCAATGAATCGAAACAAGAGGTGTGATGTCATCTCTTAAATAATACTGAGCATTTGTCGAATGGGATAGCAATATTTCACATGATGATTTCGTTTTGCCTCTTACAATGACATATAACACTTTGCCTTAGAAGCGCAATATTTGACACAACTTTTCAACTGAGAGGTGCAATTCCGTCTGTTGCATTATTCTGATTTGGTTTCAACGGATCACTTTTGTTTTCATTTTTTTACAAAGTTTAAAATGCATATAATAATAACACAAAATGCATTTAGTTTGACACAAAATGCATTTAGCATGATGATAAATATTCCTTTTAAAAATATTAAACAATTGTCTCAAATTAGTGTAACATAAAACTTCATTCTTTTCTAGTTTTATAATGTTTAATCATAAATACAATTTTTGAAAAGTAAATATTCATAAGAAATCTGCAGGATTTATTTCCAACATCATTTGAGTAAAATATGTACCAAAATAAAGGTATCTTATGAATTTACTGATTAATTTATTATGTGTTTAGTTATTAATTTAACTCTTTCAAACATGGTGATTTATATTGTTACGAATCTATAATGCTGCTTCCCTAGCGGATAGTTGGTTCCATAGGAGGTCCCAGAGCTTGGCGATGAATTTGGCGACTTGGCGCCAAAATAGATTATACCCGAAACATCGAGAATTTTCCCAGCCGTCCAGTAGGAACGGAGATACGCCTCGAACGTTCCTGATTGGTTTAGAGGCTTCTAGCCCCGCCTCCTAAGACCTATAAAAGGAGCTGCAGCTGCCGGGGAGTCGACAGTGAATTGAATCGTGGACCAGTGGAGTCGATGAGTAGTCGGAAGCGACGGTGAAGAACTCGTCTTCCAGGGACTAGCGGAGCAGCGACGTAGTAGAGCTGCTGTGTATACTGTTGTATGCTGCACGTCTCGGCTGAAAATACTAGTCTTCTGTGCTTTATATAGTTGTCGTCTTTGTGCTGTCCTGTGTGTCTTCGTGTAAATAAACGTCGTTGTTTCAGTTTCTACTGGTGATTGAGGGTTCTTCACACCATATAACCCCCACTATCCAAACGAACCCCGGACAATTTTCGTATCAATATCCTTTAACTTGTAACAAATTATCATTTTTAAATCACTTAATGGGCAAAGTATATTTTTAAGCTTTATAAATTATACTTTCTTTCTAAAATGATTTAAATATTGAACAATCATGTGTTGATAAAAGTAGTCAGTAAATAATGTCCCATGCGATTTATACTTTGATATAAGGGGGTCGAGAAATAAACCATCTTCCTTGAAAGAGTTAAAATGATGAAGATTAATCATCTAGAATGATAACACCGAAATACTTTCGGATACTCCCTCAGAAAAATGTCATCCCCTCATAGCCTTCATTTACAAACTGTGAACCTTGAGCCAGATCAGAAATATCTCCAATATTCTTCAGTAGGATTATCAGTAAAAATTCGTGAGTCCTCATGAGTGTTTTCGGCCCTTTACATGAACTCACATACAAGTATTTTCATAATATAGTGAAGAAAACTGTTTTTTTTTTTTACCGACCAAAATCAAGATTAGACACAGAACTAAATTACAGAATTGTAATTTTAGTAACAAACATTTCAGATTTCTTTTATTTAAATGGTAGCCTATTTTGTGTGATCAGGTTTAAATGTACATGAAAAAAAAGACTGACAAGCAGGTAATCCTTTGAAAATTGTTGTTCAAAATTTGATATCCATAATTTTGATCCTAATATTATATGGCAAATTTCAATTGTCAAGCTATTTGCCTTCTGTATTTCACATGTTCAGCTTCATTCGCAAGGGGAAAAAGACACACGGGTTTCATACAAATTTTGTCAGTAATCTTGAAATTAGCTAGAAAGATCTTATTCCAAATTTCATTCATCTAGCTCCAAGCGGTTTTGAGTTATTTTGCTCACAAATAGACATAATTCCTGATATATAACTGTCTAATTCTAAAAGAAACCTAATATGTGATGATTCTTCAAAACCTCGATGTCAGATATTTTAGCCATATCCTTATTTTCTATTTATATAACTCGTATACTTATAAAAAAAAGCAAATGTTTTGAAAGATCACTGCAAAAAATGGAAAAGTTAATCGAATTTTAGTAAAAGAAAGTATAAAAATTCCAAACATTATAGCAATGTAACTGAAGTCATAAAACGTCATGAGTGATAGAACAAAATATTTTCTGTTCTCGTTCTAATATTTCATTTTCAACAAGATGCGCGTTTATTTTCCCGAAACAATGTTACCCGAATTCAAGCCAGGAAGGCCTAACCACAAAGAAATTCTACAACTCTTTTGAAAGCTTTTTATATTCTTTGAAATCCCGCACGTCAGAATAATACACAGCAGCATCATATCCACTGCACCGTAAATCTGCAGACTTTAGGAAAGCGTGTCTTCTTCTAGATTTAACATTTTCAGAATACCGAGGAAGGGATACTTTTGTTCACTTGTCACGTCAGAATACTTTATACATCTATTTTTCTCTTTTATTCAAGAAACGTGGCATATTGAACATTTCATTTCGTCGAAGCCAATGCATTTTAGAGTGAGTTTATAGAGATGATATAAATACCATTTTTCATCTTTATTTTGAAATACAATTTTTTATAAGGTTCTTAATAATTTGCTTTTGTATGGAATATTAAAATATAAAATAGAAGTACTTTTGAATTACAATTTAAATTATTAGACAAAAAAGTTAGGGGCAAAAAGTCAAAATGCCCTAACTTTTCAAGAATGTATGTCCAGTATTGATATGATATAATCAGTTTTATGGGCATTTATATCGCTTTAACTGTAATTCAGTGAAGATAATATTTTTCTCCTTTAATCAAGATACTTGATATGTTCAACATATTATTATCATTTATTTAATTTGAGAAGTATTGAAACAGTTGACATACAAAAAAATAATCCTTTTTTTTAAGCAAACTTTTTTTTCTCACGATTTCAAGCGCATAGAAAAGATAAATACTTCTCAGACATTATAGCCATGCAATTTTAATTGTCTTAAATTTGTTCTGTTTATTCTATGCATGAATATTTATAATGAAGACCAGTAACATAACATCATAGCGATTATTAAAATCGTATATACATCTATCTTCTAACGTTTGTAACTAACGTCTAATTTTAACCATTTCTTTATTCGTCTTGTAAATTTCATAGAATTAGAAAAAATCCTTCTTTAGCTTTGCATCAGAAGAAAATTAAGCTATCAACTGTTTGATCAAACAATAAAAATGGTTTGAGTTTTAAGGCAACAATGTAATCTAGTTTTAGAAATCAGGTAATATTTCAGAAATTCGGTCAAATAATTTCAAAAAAAATATTAAGTAATTTTTTGTGCAAGAAAATTTTCCGACGTAATCGTGGGAAACCGACAAAAATTAACTTAGATTTAAATTAATAAAAATTCTAATTAAAATGTCTAAAAGTCTCACTACCTTCCAAAGTATGTGGACCAAATTTAGTAGTCTTAGTCAAAAGGTGTGGCATATAGAGCGCCAAGAGACAGCCAGACACTCTCTTTTATGGTGGACAATTGCTAAGGATGGATGATACAAGGAATGATTTAAAAAAAAAATGGAAAGTAGTCAACTGCAGAAATTAGTGCGGGATACAGTAAGACTTGCTGTGGTCTATGCAATTTTGGATTGCAGAAATTGCTGATAAGAGATATAAAGGAATTAACACTTATTATCCGTTATTGTTTAAATCTATAGTTTAACGAGAAAGAATCGATTTACGAACTTGCAATTTTTGGCATATCATCCCGATATCTTTTGGATGAGTTTAAGTGTGGAAAAAGGGCGAAAAATAACATATATTGCCACGGAGTTTGACGTCAGCCAAGTGTTGTTATAAGATTGGAGTTTCAAATAAAAGGAACCTGGAACAAACGTTACTGGGGAGTAGTGTTCACTGTACGACGCCTGTAGAAAATAGTGCGATTGAAAAAAAAATGAACAGCTCAGGTAGAAAATCAGTTTCTTGCTACTACTGGCTTGCTGATCTTCCAAAAACCTCTCACCTGACGTTTACAATAAGGTAGACTATTCAATGTTGGTACATCCCACTGTTCCGACGTCACCTTACCGCCCCTTTACAGTGGTGTCGTCAGTATCGTATTTGGAGGGAAGAAAACTAGGCTATCATACTCTTCTCAGATGAATGTAAGTTTAGTCTTCCTTCTGATTATAATTGATCTGACGCGAGAGTAGTACTGCATGCATTTTGACACATATACAGGAAAGGCACCTGTATCCTACATCTAGTATCATGATATGTGCCGGCTACATACTTAATGGCCGTACGACATTCTATATGTCTCCAACGCGGACTGTGTTTAGATTGTTCTGATGCCACATACATTGCTGATACTTTGATGATGTTCTGATACCTCACACTCGCCTATTTCATGGTGCTGTCAGTAATAAATTTGTTTCAGGAACGATAACGCAGCATGTCATCCAAAAGTTACTATCTAAGAGTGCCCAGAGAGCGAGGATATTTAAGGAGATTCTCCAGATCCAAATTCCATTGAAAATGTTTGTTATATTTAGGTGAGGAATCTTGCTGATCGACAATCCATCAAACTTTAGATTCTCCAATAAATAAGGAACCCATTTATGCACTGATAGAGAAATGGGACAAATTACCCCAACAGCTGAATAACATTATGCAAAGCATGCCCCGAAGTGCGGAATCTTGCTTTGTCATCCATTGTGCCATATCCAATATTGTTATCTTTCACTACAATAACTGCAGACAGTAATTGCATTTTTTCACTTTTACGTATTTAGCTCAAAATGACCATTTTTTCGCTTGAGCACTATGTTTGTTTTCTATGTCATATTTCTCTGTAATGTACCAATATTCTTCACACTAAATTGGAAATTAACAAATTCCTATTTTAAAAATTCAACATTTTCTATTTGATAATTCTATCTCTTTCTATTATCTATTTAAAATGATATAAAAACTAAGTTTCCCTTAGGTATTTGGGAATTTACAATAAGCCCAAGTTTGCATAAAATTCGTAGTTAACTCCAAGGAAGGTATTTTTTATGAACGAAGTTTCGCGATAAATAATTTCAACATCCCCCCCCCAAAAAAAAAATCAACATTCGATGTAATTTCATTCTATGCTTGAACTCCCAAATCCCAATCAATAAAGAGGCTGGTTATTCAGTTAAACAATTTCTTAGAATAAATGCAGGAACGGAAAGTAAATTAGAATATCATTTCGACAAATGCAATTTATTTCGATAGTGAAGCCTTGGGGAAAGCAATTAGATGTGTCTAACTATAATTCTAGATTTATACTTTTAATAGAAAAGAAAACCAATACAAATAAGATATTTGATCAGTATGACTATAAGCTTCCATTTTATGAAATCCATTTAAATTTATGAAAAACATTCTTTCTCTTCAAGTTATCAAATTCGAATTCCATCTTCACACGATTTGATTTATTTAATTCATTTATTTTTTTAGAAACGTTTTTTTGACAATGTTTGATATTTCTTATTTTATTGAATTTCAGCAATGTTTAATAAATTAATATCCACGAGTTTCAGTAATTTATTTCGAACTTGCAGACAAATTCAAATTTTCGTTTCTTTGAATATAAGAACTTTTATTATTAGAAAAATAGAATAATTAATTTTCGTGCAGACTTCCTTTATCCAAAGGTTTTCCTTCAAAAAAAAAAAAAAAAAGAAAGGAAAAAATTACAGAATATTTCAACGCTACCTGAATTTTTTCAATTTAAAAATTTAAGGATTGGATATATTGAATATAAAAGTAAAGTTAATCCGGAAAATTGCCAAAATGTATTTTCATTTCTCAATAAAATTATAGCCACTTATTGCACGGAACAAAGGAATTTAATTTAATGGAAATATTATTTCAAGAATATTGTAATAAATGACAGTAAAAATGTTATCTTCAAAGCTAAGGAAAGTAAGTTATATTATAAAGCAGAATCAACATCTCAAAGTAATACCTAATTTCAAAATGGAAAACATTTTGTTTAAAGGAAATGTTTTTAATAAACTTATATTTATTAATTTATTTTCTTTGACACATTTAAAGTGAAATTGAAAATAGATTGAATTATGAGTTTAGACTGAAAATTCTGAGATATAACGATTTTATCCATCTATAAATTCAGCAATGCTAAATTTGTAGCTTGCATCTTGATGGAAAAAAAATAAACAAATGTATCTCAAAAACGCTTTTTTCTATATAAAAAAAGAAACTAGATACTTGAAAAAAATGTTTCATACAATGTTTAAATTATTTTTTTTTAATTTTGAAATGGGCATAATAGATTCCAAAACTTTCGAGATGCATCAAACTTAATAAATTTCACAAAATGATGATCTTAATCCATAACTGAATTTCCTCACCCGACCTGAGACATAGAATCAAAAGAACCCCATTGATATTTTTTTTTCTGTCTTTTGTAAACAACATTGGGATTTAATTTGGAAGCGCAATACATTCGGGAAATTATGTAGTTACCAAAAATATTAAAACTCTTAATATTAAAAATATTAAATGTTATAATATTAAATATTGCAAAGATGTTAAAAGAAAAACCTAAGCAATATTTTAATGAATATTTACTACCTTTAGATATTACGGAATTACCTTAATGTTAAAAACTATTAGAATTTAACTAACACAAATGAATATAATATTTTGAAAGATAGAAAGATCATTTTAAGAATATTTCTTTATTCATTTTGCATTATTCAAAATTAAAACAGTTTCATAGACTTGAAGTCAATGACTCCATAAATAACAATAGAAACTTTGGAAAAGAATAATTAGGATATACACTCGTGTTCATACTTAGAATTTAGACAACATACTACTAAAAAAACAACTTGAAGGTACTGAGGAGATGATTGTATTCAAGTACATAATACCGCATGATAATCATAGCTAATGAACAACGCGGAGTCATTATGACTCCCATCTTCAGTTACGAGTTAAATGACCAAGAAAATATTTTCTGTAATTTAGTTTTAATAACTTTTATAAGCTTTACACGTTTCCCTATTTCATTATGCCTTATAAGTCTTATGCATTTCCCTATGCTCACAGTTTTATATATCCAATTATATTACAAATAATAATGAAGATAAAATGTTTTAGCAGTTTTGTACAGTGTTATTAATTGATGAAAAATCAATTTTTTTTTTGTTTTAGCGTTTAACAAATGAAATAGTATTTTTTATAAATATATTAGCTTGGACTAGTTTATCGGTATGGGAATAGATCTAAACGGGAATAAATAGCAAAGTTCAATGAGCTTAGGTATGTATTTTGTTTACTATCTTATGCTTTTGCTGATTCATTATATTCAACCTTCACCAACCAAACAGAAGAGGCTTTAAAAATATTTTCCTTCGACATTTTTGTGTATTTTGTATCTACCACTGCATTTTCCCTGATCATTATTTAATTAAATCTGATAAGTTTTGATTTGAGCATTCGTGACTATTATAAATAGAGAATATTTTATTCCAAAGAAGCAAAACCGTCTAACATTGTTACATATTTACACATAAATGTACTTCAAATAATAGTTTATTTAATTTCTTAAGCACTTTGCCTTCTACATGAGATTTTCTTCTATAAGTTTCGTTAGTTAATCTGTGAAAATTTGATCTAAGATGTTGTTAATGCAACTCATCTTGACGGGACCACTTCCTGTAATAATTCAATTTATAACTTAGCATTGAAAAGAAGAAAAAACTTTCAAAAATTATGAAAAAAAGCAAAATCATAAAATAAGCCGCAGGTAAGCTTAGTTGAATAGCATTCCAGTCATAAATAAATTCATCGAGAATCATTGAATTCAAAGAATATGTCAAAACTGTTTATTCGAGGAAAAAATAAAAATAAAAAAATGCTAAGCAAATTAAAATAAAAGTGATAGTTCTGATGAAAAATTAATCAATTTATCAAAATGAATAAATGCTTCAGTTCAAATAACTTAATTAAATCTAAGTAGTTACCGCGAAAAAGTTATTTCTTTTGACTTAGTGAACAACGTTACATTGTTAAAAATAATTTCACAATTAATTATTTTAAAGTTTTTGCATAGAATATGAAAATAATATTTAAAGATAATTATATTAAATCCATTTATAAAGCTGTTTCGCTTGAATAATTCTAATAAATTTTGGAATTTTTTAGACAGATTTTCTTTCTCAGAAAGGTTAAAAATGGGATATTAAAAAGAAATCTGAAAATTATAGAAATTTTTTTTATTGACATTGTGTTTTTATTTGGCTTAATTTCAGAATTTTTATTCATTTTTTAATTAAATAGAATTGTTTGATATATGCACAGATGGAATTTCGTAAAAATAAGGGCTTTTTGAATTGTCAAATCTCTGATTTCTCATTTACTTAATTTTTTTGCTGACAATCAAATCTTTATTTTTGCAGTGCTCATTTTTTTAAACAAAGGGCTTTAATTAAATTTTAATTCCATATAAATGCTGCCATTAGCGCTTTGAATTTATGAAAAAATGAATTTCCATGTTTTTTCGTTTTGAAGTAAACTATTACAAATGAAGATTAAAAAGTATAAAATATATTAATTATATTATATTGTTTGTTATAATATTATTATTATATATATTATATTTTCCATGAAAGTGATTTATTCCAAAGTTCACAAAAGTGAAGAATTTTTAAAGCATTTTTTTAAGCAATCTAATTAAAGAATAATTTTTATCATTGTTAAGAAAGCTCGAAACCTATCCGGAGTATTCACAAACTTAGTACTTGCAGAAATCCACAATACATTAGAAAATATCAAATCGCTAATTAAATTGCAGTACCGCTCAACACACTGCAGTAAACAACTGCTTTCTAATTGGAAAATACTCACTTAATCGAACCGATCGCTGCAAACATGAGGATTTAATGAAGTATTCGCCTCCAGTTCGAAAATACTGTTTTTGTGTATTCGGAATACGTTGTTGTGGATTTTTTTTTTTTTTTACACTGAGCAACAGAACACTTCTGAGGGTACGTAGTTGCGTGTGAGGCATCTTGAATTGGCAGTTAGTTGACCGGCTGGCATGTGCTCTCTCTTGCTTATGCACCTTCTTTGACATAGTATGGAAACTTCTAGAAAGATCTTATAACTTGACCCCCATTATAAATTTTACAAAATTCCTGTTCTTAAGAGAACCTTTTTGTTTTCATCAACTCAGTAACTATTCAACTTCCGTTATATTTATCTGTAAAATATTCTTATTTACCATAAGACTAACTGAGAAAAGAAGTAGTATAACAGAGTTGAAACAATAGGGAACTTCTAATAAGATATTAAGATTTGTCAAACTAAAAGTAGTATTTCATCTACATTAACGGAAAGAGTATATTCTCTCTTACCTCGTAAGCTCAAGTCTTCCAATTTGGAAAGACAAGAATGTCAGTTCAACAAAATCTCCAAATTCCTTTCCAGCAGCAACAAATGTTATCTTACAAACGAAAGGAAGATATCTCTGAAATGGTCCTGTTACACGTAGAGGATACTTTACATTGGCTTCTCCATAGAAAGTGCGATTACAATCTGTTGAAAGAAAAAAAAATAATACATATTAGCACTTCCTTTGTAATGCAGATTGCGATATGATAATAAATTTTATTCTATATTTTATTAACCATCTTTGACAACCACGAGATATGTAAGGAATGTTGATTACTTTAAATTATAATGAAATCCCTTAAGTATCTATTACCGATAGTTCACTACACGAAGTATTTTTATGCAACAAATTGTGATAGACTTGGGGCACTGCTATTTAATGTTTTTATAAATGCTTTGTTTATCGCTCACTTCCGCATCCGAAGTACCATGATATCATTGTTGTTCAAAGAATAACTGAGTCGGTAATATGTTTTCTAATTGCCTGTTGTAGTTCATGGTTCTATAACTTCACTTTCTTATCCTTCATGCGAATTACGAATATCATTAACAGAATTGTTTCTTTATGTTTTAAGAATCGAAGAAAATCATTCACTTAAATATTTTAGAAGCATTGAAAATCGTTTCAATTTCATTGCAACTACAAAATATAGTGTTGAAAATTATGCAAAAAAATATTTTCATCACAATTAAATATATATCATTAAAAATTATTTTAAAAGGTGTAAATATCATTATTGGGCATTTTTTTGTATTATTAAGGAAAAAAATAAATTCCCTTTTAACTTTCTATGAAATAAAATTTTTAAAACTCCATAGGTAGAGTACATTCCCACCCTTTAAAGCATATCAGGGACAAATTATGTGTCTTCAAATCGAACGGTCTGACATGCAAAGTGTCATCACACACAGAGAGAGAGTTATCCTTCAATATTAGAAGTGATAAACCATTTCTGGAGATCATTTTTTATTAGGAATAATGGTCGATTTGAATTCAATTAAATGTTTTATGAATAACTTTATAATCATATTTCCCTCAATTAAATGTTTTTAAATTTTAAATATGATAGACATTTAAACAAGTTATTCTAATAATCTTGCTTCTGTTCATTTTGCATAGATGGCACCACATTTCCCTAAAAATGTCATTGCCTGATCATCTTACATGGAGTTGACAGTTGTCTTACGCAGAGTGTTATCTTATATTTGTTGTTCCTCGTGTGAGATCCACAACTGATTCCAAAACTAAATTCTTGCACACTTAACGTACATAAGGTATATCCTTAGCAGTGAGAAATAATTATATTTGAGATTATTAATTAATCAAAATTTAATGAATATGTCAGATACTTACATATCTGCTCCCCAAATATATTTGCGCCAAATTCTGTAACTCTATATCTAACAATACGAAATATAAAACCCCATATCCAGAAAGCCATTCACTTTTTTTTATTTTTTTATCAGAGATTTGTTTTTAAAAATTATGTACAAGAATAAGAAATGTTGAAACAAGGGGAATGTTGTGCACAACTTATAAATTTTTATATGGTATATTGTGTTCTCTCTCTTTTTTTTTTTTTTTTTTTTTACCGTTCAATATTATACACACTGCATTGTCATCCGTTTTTGCATTTGTTATTTGGTCTGCTCATTTTTCCATTCTTCCGATTGTTGCTACTTGTCGTATTAGGATTGGCATCTGAACTTCTATAAAAACATGAAAATGGAATATTGCATTGTTATTAATTATTTATTTCTGTAATAATATATGATTGATAATAGTTAATAACGTATATAATTATTATATTATTAATAAAAGTTAGAACTGACAACGCCTGTAGTTAGTATTGTTTATAGCAACTAATTTCCCATGAAGAAAGGGCATTCTAATAAATATTATTCGATATTTTTTTTTTTATTTTTTCTCTTAAATATCGTTGCGTTGAATTTGGAATCACTGTGATGACTAACTCAAAGAACACAAATTTTAAACAGACAGGTTTTGCCAGAAGACAAGATCAAGACGATCGTTCGAGAGAACTGCCGCTCAGCTTGAGAGCAGCTATTTATATACATCGAAAGATAAACTCGAAATTTTTAGAAACTGAACAGGAAATAAATTAAGAACATATTTGTAGCAATCAGCTACTTTCGAATCAGGGACTAAACGTTTAAGAAGGCGCGTCTTTACCTCTGAGCCATCGGTCCGCGGGAAATAAACGAAAACGTGGCAAATCATATCACTGACTCTCCGACTCGCCCGAAAGTACACGGATAAAGAAACTGAATGACCGGACTGCCGCAATAGCAACACCGGCGGGAACTGTGGTTCAGTTCTAAGGGCCCTCCCCGATCACGGTACAAACCTTCCTGAAGGAAGTACGTTCCGTCATCGATGGGAGGAGCCAGATACCCATCTTTTTGTGTACCCTCCAGGGTTTGAGATCTAACCACCACACCGAAAGCATCTCATCCTAGTTTCGAGGTGCCTCTCCCAGGGGTTGAAAATGTAGCAATACAGTACACTCCCGATTATCCGCGGAATTGGGTGGCGCGGCCGCCGCGGATAACAAAAATTGCGGATAATTCGAAAAAAACTAAAAACGGGTATAGAAAAAGAGAAAACAGTCATTCCAACTTTGAAAAATCGTTTTATGTACAATAAAACGTAAAATAAACAGCAGTAAATGTTTAACTAACACTTAATATTTTAGTATATCACTCAAAACTAACATAAAATGCATTTTGTTAATGAAAACAGAAAAGTGCTTTGTACTTACGAGAGGCGTCAAGGATACACAGAAAAATTAATACATATGTACTGTTTTAATACTGTAATGTATTATGTAATTACAAAATCATAACTGTAAAACTGTACCTTTTTGAAGAAATCAATCATTTGTGTTTGCTTCTTGTTTTGGAAGCATTTTCTCTTTGCTTGGAAGCAAAAAAACAAAACTTAGTGCGACAGGCGCGGATAATCCGCCCGCGGATAATCGGGAGTCTACTGTATATCTTTTAAATAAACCCTCTTTTTTCTTTCTTCTGCGATGAGTGAAAAGAAATGTTAAACCCGTTTAGCAATTACCAAACTCAAAAGAAATATATGGGGAAGAAAACAACATACATTTTACTGAATAAATGTAATAATTCGATTAAATGTGCGTTATGAATAGTCTTATTGTGAAGCTAATAATTATCATTTAAATACAGATTGATATTGAAATTATGATCAAGTAAAATGAACATTAAAAGTTTGAAAAAAAATTATTTGATTACTTTTATTGATAAAGGGAAAAAATATATCAATGACAAATTGTAATATGAACAATCCTGCTCAAAACTAAAAGCATTTAGTTTCATTTTTATGATAGAAGATATTCAATAGAAGAAATATTTTGTCTTTTAACAATATCCCACACGTTGAAAAGTACACAAAATTATGATTATTCATAAATTATTTAAATACATACTTCAAAAGACAGAATTTCTATTCTCTGTCCCATCAGAATCTTCTTCAATTCGCATATTGTAAATATTAATTATAATACACATCACAATGGAATGTTTATATTTCCGTATAAAAATTTTAAGGCCGTCTTAAGTTTCCAACAAATATAAGTGGAAAGTTTCTTCTTCAACTTCCATTGAAATTTCTAAAGGCTTCAAGCTGTCGTTACTTTTTAAGAGGTAGAAAAAACGACTATGGAGGCGAAAAAGGAACTTACGACAATAGAGACGAAAATGAAATATCGTTCCTTAAAGCCAAAATTATTCTTTAAACATTTGAGACAACTCTATATATTTGTTAAACATGACAAAAGATATCAATAAATCATTTAAATTCACACCTCAATAGAGAGGCTTACCTATTTCCATTCTATACCAAAACACCATCCAAAACAATTTTTTTTTCTGTTTTAAAACTCTAAGGTCTACAGCAAATCTAAGTGAAAATCTTCATCTTGAATTTCAAAAGAAGTTTTTTAAAGACTTCAGTATGTCCTTACTTTCTAAAGCATACCTCCGAGTAGAAAAAACACTTACGGCTATAGAGGCGAAAAAGAAATATCTTTCCTTAAAACCAATACTATCCTTTGGATGATTCGGCAAAATGCGATATATTTGTCAAACACGGCAAGCCCATACGATTTCCTCCCGATTTGGCGTATTGTTGAAGAATTTCTTTCGATAATGGAGACATGGTTTCCCGACCATTGTCGTATTGAAGAGCCCTAAACAAATGGTGCGATTCTTCTCGGCGGGCTTATCTCTTCCAGGATAATACTTGATCTGATGCGGCCCGAAAGAAAAAAAAAAGGAATTCCACTTTTGAGCCCAGAAAAGTGAAAAGAGACTCGGTGGTGGAGAGAATGCTTTTGTTCCCGAGAAGGAAAAGACTCCACTTTAATCGGTTCAAGAACAGTTTTTTCCGCTCCAATCACGTCTTCCAAGGAAAGATTTGTTTGGAAAATTCTTATAATCGTTAAATGCTACAGAGAAAACAAACTCTGGATGTAATTCTAGGCGAGTTTATTTTTTCCATTTAAAAATACAATTTTTGGTAAAAAGGGACAAAAAAGTATTGCATCGGATTTTTTTAGTGTACTCTTTTAGTCTTTGTCTTTTCAGCAGTACTGTCCATAGCTGCGCAGTGTTTTTATTATTGTTATGTTTACTTATTTCAGAGTCGTACTTTTTTTAACTAGTTTTATTGCTATTATATTTATGATAGTGCATAGAAAAGAATAAAGCCGAGTTTTCAATGTCCAAATAAATTTTTATTAAATTAACTTAAAAAAAGGTTTGTTTCTCGTTTCCATACTTTAAACTACTTTATCACTATTCTTTTCAACGTTTCTTTTATTTTAATAAGCCTTTTGAGAGTTCCGCCATTAGTCTTACGTGAGTAAATTATCCATGCATTGAACCAAGCTTAAGCCCATCTCTCTTTTATTGGTCTTAAATTAGTAATTTAGAAATAATTAAATCGATCACTTGATTAAAAAAGCACTAATTTATGAAATGTTAATAACTTATGAAGGAATTTAGCTTTCGGCGGAAATTAAAAATCATCTGTTTAATTCATTTCCATCAAAAAGAGCTATGTTCTGAGTTAAAAGATTTATACTTCTGATAATAAAGGATGCAAAAATATTTTGTAGTTACTTATTTTAGTGTGCTCCAGTGTTATTAGAGTTATTTTTTATGAACTATTATTTAAGAATAATATGAAAAGAATAATGTGAAATTTTCAACATACAAAATTTAATGAAATAACTAAAAACAAACTTTCAATTTAGTAACTAAAAAAACTTTTTTCTATATTTTGAACTACTTTACCATTATTTTTTCATCTTTTTTTATTTTAATACGACTTTTGAGAGCTTTTTCATTGGTCTATAAGTGAGACGCCTTTTGAGACCTTTCATCATAATAGTGATTTAGCTGTGCATAAAACCAAGCTTAAGTCAATCTCTCCTTTATTGGTCGTAAAGTAGCTATTTAAACAGGCTTAAGTTGATAGCTTGAAAAGATACAGCACTAATTTAACACATTTTAATGACTTATGAAGAAATTTATCAATCGGTGGATTTGAAAAATTATTTGGTTAAGTCATTTCCACCAAAAATAATTATATCCTGCAAAAGGAAATCCGCCATCACAGTCATATTGTGTATTCCTAGGAAAAGCTATAACCGGATTATTGAGTCGAACTACTTCGAAGTAATCCCCTTTCTTATTCTCTCCCAACATAGGGAAGTTGGATTAGTTTAGAACATTCACATTGGAATTAAACCCCGTCTGCTTAAGCATTCAAAATAGTTGAACTACTATTTCGTTATTCAACTATTTTGAATGCATAGACAGATGGGTCTAGACATGGCCATTAAATCTAAACTCTAATTCACGCTTCCACAATATGGAAGCGGGCTGAAGTTAAGATTTAATGATCATGTCTAGTCTAGTTACAAATCCAGCACAGGAAGAACATTCCGTCAATTGAATGATGGTAGTCTGACCCAATATTGCTATAGCCACCATAGAAACTATAGGAAGCCATAGGAAGTTAATTATTTCTGTACATGGATTGGATTTAAGGGGTTTAATACTCGGAAAGCTAATTCAACTTAACATAAACATAAGAAAATTCAAGGAAATTTAACAGAAACCAAAGTATGGATACCATCCGGCAAAAAGATATATGAAATGTAATATAATACAGCATTGCCAAAGATATATCTTTAATTTAAATATGGTACTGCATTGACGGTAATATTTTGATTTTTTTTTCTTATACGGTGTACATAATTTGTTTGCATACATGCAATACTTTTCTTTTTTTTTCCTCCATTTTTCATATACGAAAATACAAACAAAAATATTGTTAAAATCGCCCAGAAATTTATGTTAAATTTTGATTTAAATCGGTTGTTAAAATTGTCCAAAATATACATTCGGTTTCATGCACTGTTTACCGTATAATCCAGCGATAAATCGCCAAGAAAAAAAATCACCAAAGATTATCTCTAATAGAATTTTAAGAATTATATTTTTTACCAATGATACACAAGTTTATTTATTTGAAAGTATGCGTGAAAGTTTCAGAGAGACCACTTTCGTTATTTTAAATTTCTTATCATTTCAATCTTTCAGGCAACTTTACCATAGTGGTAAACATTGCAGCTAATCATAAATTAATGCTTCCAAATAACCCACAAGCATTCTGATCCTCATACGAGTTTTAGAGTCAATATGATTTATGATTCTTTAAACTTAAGTGCACAATAAGAAAATACATTGCGCCATAGAAACTTGAAACGATGGAACTCCACGGTGAGCAATCAACTCTTTTGTCTTACTTTGCACTGTCACCTCTGCTGCGAAAGGACATACTTCTGAAAGTGGCCTGATCGACCGGCAAACCACTCGATCGAAGGCGTCTCGGTGCGGAAATGTTTCATTTTCACTAGATTGAAGAAATAAAAATACTTAGAAGAATTCTTTAAAGAAGAAGAAGAAAAAAAAAAATGAGAAACGGAATCAAACAAATAAAACTCACTGAAGCTACTCATCGATTTTGCCTTCTTCCTGTGCTGCAGACATCTATCTATTCTACCTTCGCTCCCAAACTAGAATCAATTCCTGTTTTTCCCGTTTTTCACTTACATTTTTCTCCCGAATTTTTTAGCGCTCCAAGTGGTTCCCTCTCCGCCGGGTTATCAAAAGGGTGGAGAGTGAGTGGCACTATTTATTTATCGCACCAGAGCAGGAGGGCGAATATGCGACGTGATGTTTATTGGAGGTACTAGTACCAAACGAAAAAATAAAAATGCGTGAAAGAAATTTTCATGAGTAGATTTTTACTTTACTTTTCACTTCTTTCTTTTTCTTTTTTTAAAATTTTGTTTCTATCCCGGGTTGACAGATGCGTTCCAGCGTAAGACGAAGTATCTAGCGGATGAAATCCGCGTCACCCCCGGATGAAATATTTCGATCATTTGCGGGAGATAGAGAGCGTTCTCCTTCACATCAGCCCTGTCCGTGACTCAGTGCAAAAATGTCTCGAAGAATTCTCCTTCAGCGTTGTATATGGGTCTTGGTACGCATTCTTTCACCTTTCCTTTGCTGTCTGTAATTTTTTTTTATTTTTTTGCTTTTTTTTAATATTATTTCTCCTTTTTCTTTCATAGTATACATTTTCCTCCCTTCTTGAAGCAGAACTCCATTCTGTTATATTTTTTGATATTTTATTTCTCCGCAGCTCCCATGCATAAAAAATAAAGTATTATTATTTCAAAAGACGATGAGAAATTGGCTGAGGTACTGCCGCGTTGTTTTATTTCACCTTTGGAATTTGCATCTACACAATTTCCATTTGAATTTCGTCTCTTCAAAATGTTCCTTGGCACAAAGAATAGGTGAGGAATAAGAAAAAAAAAAGAATGAAATTCCCGTTTTCTGTAGCTCGTTAAGATTTTTGAAATTCATGAAAGCACCGATTTAAAAATCTCATTTGCTGAAATGATAGGTGCATTTTTGCGATGCAACTCATTTTTGAGATGCTAGTGTTATGCAGATTCGTGTTCTGGAACTTTGAGTGGTTATTTACATTAAACTATGCATGCATTTTTTGTAATACAAAGTATTCTTCTAAATCATACATGCTTCACATTTCCTGAGCAGATAATCTTACGAAACACGACGTGTGTTTGTTATTGAAATTTTATGGAATGCAAAGAATTTTTTTTTTCTTTCTTCAGTGTGGTCTTTGTCTCTTTTTTTTATTTCTCTTGACATCAAATGAGCCTTTCCTTAATAATATTTGAAAGAAAATTGCATTGGGAAATTGCGACGTTTTTCATCATTTCCGCATCTGAATTGATTTATATTGATTAATTCAATACATTTGCAATTTTTCATTATACGAAATTGTTGATTATGTATTCAATTTTCCTTTTTTCTTTCACTTTTGTGAAATGAATAACGTTTACTGAAGAATTCAAAATGTGTTGTGTGGTTTGATCGCCCTCATAAAAAAGAAAACAATCTTCAATATTGCATTGCAAGATGCTTTGATCATTTCTATAAATAGTAAAGCTGCACTATCTGTATAATATTAATATGCTGGAAAATGCTGACAAAAATTAGAAATATTATTAATACAGATTTACTTTATTTTGGTGAACTAAGCACTCAAATTATTCAAATTTTTAAAAACAAGTTTGCAAAAATTACTATTTCTGCAAAATACTTAAAATAAATATTGATGGATTATTTAGGTCAGAAAAATTGTCATTTAAATTATAATAGTTATTCAATGTTTCTTAAAACTTCAGTAGGTAGATTATGTTAAAAACTTTTTGTATAGTAAAAAACATTAAAATAAGATTATAATATTATATATTAGTAAAGAATTTTGATTTATGCATGTATGGTTAACGTAAATATAAAATAAAGAAATAAATAAATTCTGTAGGTATTTTTTACCTGAATCGTTCATGGAATATGACTAAATAAAACTTCACATAAGGTTTTTTAAACGTTATTTAATACTTTTTTACATTTATTTGTTTAAGCTGAAATAAATATTTTTAGATAGCTTGATGATGCTGTTAATGCTTTTCCTTGATGATCTTGTTATTTGCTTGAATCATTTCAAATGTTTTATCTGCCAATTTATAATATCTGGCTTGTTAAGAATATTAGATTATATAAAGGGGAAGTATCCGTAACAGATCATAACTCCTTTCTGACAGTTATTTTTTATGTTTTTCAAAGGTTCTAACATTTATCCTTTCCATTTGAAATTAATTTTTTTAATATTATGAATTTATTCAAAGCAATGATTACTTGGATTTCGATGTAATTATTATTGCTGGTAATGTATTTTAATCATTTGCACAACAACAATTTTTGATTCTGCAATGAACGAAAATGTATTTCCCTTCTTTTATTTTACAAAATTGAATATTCTTTCTAAAGTCTCAGTAAAGAAAATAAAAAGAAAAAAAAGTCAAGAACTATAGCCTTTTTTCCCACTACAATAAGAAATGTAAAGACCTTTGAAGTCTTATCGTCATAGGGAGAGGAAACAGAGATATCCGTATGATTCAAAAAAGACAGAAGACCAATCAATAAAGTAATGATATATTCCATTGCCGTTTAAAATGCAAGAAAAAAAATACTTTCTAAGACCGAAATTGTGCCATTTACTTTTTCTAAAGAAAGGGTACTTTGTCATTGAAGTCTTGGTTCGCAAAGAAACAGAAATGAACTCAGTTTCCTACTGTGAGACACCACGAAAACATCTCGTTAAGCCTTTATGGCATAGGTAAATATTTCAAGTTATTTATAATTTTCATTTAATTATTTATTCAGGGCATTTAATCACTTTCGAAGAAATGTATCTTTGTTATATTTTATCAAAATCGCAATAATATTCATCTAGTAGATGGTATTTTGCTGTTTTATATTGCTTAGTTTTGATTTCTACTGCTTGTATAGTGTTGTAGTTTTCGGCGGCCAAATCTTGCTTCTAACAAATATCACATCCTCCTACAACTGAATGTTTTCATTGGTAGCATGTCATCAGACACTGATGAAGAAGTGAAAACCATTTGGAATAACTGGCCACAGATTGCACCTATTCATTTATGATGAAGTTAAAACGACATTCGTTATAATGAATGTTTAAATCACCTAGAAAAATATGCAGATACGTTGAAAATCGCATTTAGCTTCAGAAACAAACTTTGATTTTTCTTTTTTTTTAAATTAATTCAAAACGGATAGTAATAATATATAAAAGGTTTATTTTTAGCTCTCACATTTAGTTACACTAAAGCTTTTGCACTTATAATAATAAATAGAATTTGGGTACCTTTTTAATTATCAAACTTAAGTACGTGTGTATACATGGACTTTTATTTCAGTGTGGTTTCTTAATGTTTTAGGTGATTTCGATGGACGAAGTTGAATATATCTAGAATTGTTAGAGTGAATAGATGACATTTAATGGCATTTTGAGTTGAGAATAAGTCATTTCCTTCTATTAATTTTTTTTTTTAAAAATGTCCAAAGTCCGCTCAATGAAACTACGGTGGGCACACGAGACGCATGAATATCACTAAGAACTCCCCCTTGCTTTAATTGAGATTAATTTAATATAAGAAGTGTTTGCTTTCATTATTAAATATGTTCATCCAGATGGGTTTGGGGAAAAGGGAGGTTTTCTGGGCACTCAAAAGATGTCCGAGCATGCATTTGTTTAATAGCTATCATCTAAACGGGGTCCTCTTTTGTATATCAATCTTCTTAAGAAGACGAGTTGAGGACAGTAGGATATTTTTCTTATACTTAAAAGAGAGACTCGATTACTTCAGTATTCGAAGACACCTGAGCTCTAACAATCTTAGGAAGAAGATGATTAAATAAGAATAGCGGATCGTTTAACAGGAAATTCTTTTCACATTTTTACGATCAAATAAATTGAAAGTTTAGTAGATTTAGATCTTCGATAATCGATTATTAGAATGATAACTGCTTCCAGTCAAACATTTCTGAGTAGAATGGATCTCATTTATAAAAATAATACCACTAATTCAACTGACACGACATACGACTTCTGGCATTCGACAGGTCATAATCATTTCTTTAGATGATAATTACTACAAAGTTGTAAAGTAATATTTTCACCGATTTTGACTATCATATTTCTTGTTATTCATGTAAAATTACTGAAGCATAAAAACAAGAGCAATTGGTCAACATGCAAGCTGAGTGGAAGAGAGTCATTGAATAATAACCAGCAAAAAATATTTAGCATGCAATTTTTATGTCTAGGAATACTAAGAAAATGTCAAAAACAGGCATGCTAATATAAGAATATTTAATATTGTATAGACAAATATATAAGTAGATCAGATCAGATTTAATTGGAAATCCATTTGACTAGAAATTGCCCAACATTGCATCATTCAAATGATACGGAAAGTATTAACAATATTGCATCATTAAATTAATACGGATAACACTACAAATATTCCATCACTAAAATGATACGGATAATACTATTTTCTTTTTACAACATTGCATCACCTCTAGTCACCACAAAGGTTTGTAATAATAATAATAATAACGCTTTATACGATATTCAAAAAAGCGATACTCATACTCGAATATATAAGGCAGGAAATAAATTATTGAAGAAGTACATTAGAAATGCATGAAGTGCATGAAAATCAACATTATCCGATACACGACATACTTCTGAACAGATGTTCTAATGACTCGCAATAACTAAATCCATTTAAATACACTCAGATGGATATTCTAATCCCCAAACTCATCACTGCTGATACGAATATCCAATAATTCAGCTGCAAGCATTTGCAATTCACATGATTCATTTCCATGAAATGAAATGCTTCCAAATGACATCATCAGGAACGATTCTCGAGTTTGAAAACTTTTCAAGGCTTTAAGCATTTCTCGTATCATTATCCTCCAACTGATGACTGCTTTGCATTTTTGATATATTCAGATTTAAATGGATAGAGGGAAAGAGAAGAATTTTAGTATATTATAAGAATCTACCGCAACATTGTATAAATATGAACAATTGTAGTAATGTCCGGATTTATGCTCTAAATTTTATCATCAAATTTACATTAAAATTTTAGACAGCATTACTTAAAAACTGGCAACTTGTAGATAAATGTAACTTGATGTGTTATTTTCTTACCTAATATATATCGCTGCATAAAATCTTGCAAACGGAATGGAAAGTAAGAGTTGTTCTGAATGCAAACTAAATCTTCTTCTAATAACAAAATAGACCATACTGAAAGATAATTTCTTTCTTTTCTCTTTATCTTTTTGCATTTCATATTTTTTTTCTACCAAAGCTGCGAAAATACCACAATTTCAATTAATACACGAAAATAATTTAAAAAATAATAGCAATAAATTAAAAATCAAATTAATTAATTTTTATAATCCCCCCTGTGGCAAATAAAAATATGTATAAAAAAGCAGATTATTTTTATTAACTGCTCATTTCGTCAAAAATAAGTTTAATAAAACTAAAACTTCCGCGATTAAAATTTATAAAGAATGTAAAGCTTGACTTACTGAAAATAAATGAGAAAATAAACGTTATATACTATGCTAATTTTATTGTATAAAATATGTTATTGCACTTTAAAGAATTAAGTAAATTTTTGAAGGTCATCGGCATTTCAAATTATGCGAACGTATAATATCAGAATGCGAAATGCAGCATTTCAGTTTTCCCTTCAAAAATAATGATGCCTCTCAATTTATGTTATATATATATATGTGTGTGTGTGTGTGTGTGTGTGGGCGCGTGCGTGCGTGCGTGCGTCTGCGTGTATTTAGTCTTTAATCATTTTTCTTCTTTTCTCCAATTTACATTCGGTCTTATTTACATCACTGTCTATTTTAGTCTTTAATTCGTCATTAAAATAATTGTACAGGTACAAGAAGTACTTGGTAATATATAAATCATTAAACTAAAAGATACCCATCCACAAATTGTCGGTATGCAGACAATTCTATTCTATTGATGATGTAGATAGCCTATAATGCTGAATAAAAAGAGAGTCATAATGCTGTTTAGAGCTATCAAGGCTTGTAGGTAATATATTATTGCATATGAGAGAGGTTTTGTTATTAACATATTAATAGATTCAATTTGCATAAATGTTTGACTAATTGCAGGTAGATGGCTGATAGATCATCAAGTTGGAGTTACCCCCACCCTGAAATGACATATGGGAGTATCTGAATGACATATTAGTACAGCGATTGCGAATATGTTTGAATTTTAAAGCTCATTATCATCCACGGTACACCTTTTATACTGGGAGAAATGCCCCATCTTGGTAGTGCTGGTAACTCCAACCGACAACCTTAACTCATGCGCCTGCGAAGCCAGAATCAAGCACCATTTCAGAAGTTTTATATCTAAAGTACATATGATGGAAAAATGTTGATGATAGATAAAATGGTGGTTGATAGATCAAAGATTTAAAAAGAGTATTTTTTTCCAACAAAATGCTTAATTCATTGTCAATAATTCTTCAGTCATGAATATCAAGTTGCATGCGATCTTACATTTTTTGTTACAACAGCAAGTCTGCTTATTAATTATTACATTAATTAACAACTTGTATGTGCATTTGGCTTATATCACATGAGAATGATTTATTTCAGTTTCTTTTAGTTATATTAATGTCATGTTTTAAAGCAACACTAGGCCATTTTGGGATGAGTCTCGTATTTTTGAACCACGGTCAGATGACGAAGACGACATCTAAGTTGGCACTCCCATTCCAAGCTTTCACATCACACCAGGGGGAGAACATTTGCCCCCGAAGGATTTAAAGAACTGCTAGTCGCTTATACGTCGACTCTTCGGAGGAATCAGGTCTCGAACCTGGAATCATCCAGCACCGAAGCCGAGACAGTACCATTAGGCTACCCCAGTTCTGCATGCAATGTATAAAATGATATAAATTTCTTGTGAAATATAAAAGAAATTATGAAGCATTTCTCGTTAAATTTAAAAGAGTACTTTACGACTGATCTGAACAGATTTTTAAAGATATTTGTTATCAATGTGAAGAAAATTTAATGTAACTTGCGCAATCCAATCGATATTATATTTTCTTTTAGATTAAATGCATTAAAAAGCAATTACCCAAACAGCATAATTTAATAAGCTGGATAATTGGACCTTGCAAGCAAAAATGATTTTGCACTAATTCAAATAAACAGAAGTTGAATTATGTTTTCCCAATGAATTCTTTGATTATATTTCGAGATTCTTTAATAACATTCTCAGATTGATTCTTCTCATTAAGAACGCGAACGATTTTTTTTTTTCGAATTTTCAAAAAGAAAAGAAAACTAAGATCTTACAAAACTTACGGAAATTACTTTATAAGATTAAGCTGACCAAGCTAAAAATTTCTTTAGTATTCCACTGCTTTTGACAATTTGATTAAAGATACTTGACAGCAAGCTTTATTAAATTGCCAATATATTTCGTTTTTGTAAAGATAAGACGAAAATAATAGAACGCCATTTCTCCAAATATATGAACCTTCTCTTGAACGTTATAAAATATGCATTTCTCTATTAATATAAGATGAAAAAGTTTTTCCGGACAGAGATAAAGGAAAGCATCATTTCAAACTAAAAATAAATAAATAAAAACAACAGGCAAGCTCCAGACTTCATAATGAACTTTTAGTTTTTCAATATTGAGCAAACATAATTAAAATCTTTAGCAATAAACATTTTGAAATACGAGTAAATAAACTTCAATAAAAAATAAATTCAAACTCAATGCATTGCAGATTATAGATGAATATAATCTCTAATATGAAAAGCTCATTAAACTTTATAAATGCTTCGCAATGTTAATTTTTGTCTTTCATTCCTCTTAATAGTATTAAATGTTTCATATAATTTATTTTGTTGTTGTAGTTGAAATAAGATGGTGAAGATATTACATTGTTTCGATGTGAAGCTTATTATCAAAATGTATTAAAGAGATGTGTAATATATTGCGACAAATTTATACATTTCACTATAAAATAATTTAATAGACATATATTGTTAAAGTTATTAACAACTTTGAGATAAAAATGTTATTTATGATTAAAATATTTTAAGCAATACATTTTAATGATATTCAAAGTCGTTTAACACGTAATACTCAATTCGTTATCTATATTCGTTATTGTTGAAATTAGGTGATAAAGACATTAAATTAATAAACAATATTTCCATGTGAAGTTTAAAATCAAAATGTATTAAAGAATGTGTGTAATATATTGCGATAAATTTATACATTTTACTATAAAATAATTTAATAGATATATATTGTTAATAATTTTGAGATAAAAATGTTATTCATGATTAAAATATTTTACGCAATAAATATTAATGATATTCACAGTCGTTTAGAATCTATTTCTCAATTCAATTTTATTTGAGTGTTTCTTATTAGAGTTTAATATTTATTTCATATTAGATTTTAATATTAAAACAACTTAAAAAAATGTGATTTCGACAAAATTTATCAATTTATTCTTAAATATTTTAATGGAAATATACTGTTAAAATGATTACTAACTTCGAGATTAAAATTTTAGTTGTGATTAAAAAAGATTTTATTCAAGAGATTCTGATGGTGTTTATTTTCTGTTTGCACGTGTTTGTCTAGTCACCTGTAATTCACTTTTTCCCAAAATATATTCATTATGAAATAAATATCCAAAATCCAAAATCCTTGCCATTCACTGTAATTGCCGGGCTTGTAATAATTTCACCGCCAAATTAAATGATGTTAATAGACATTCTATGGAATTATAGAAACTGAGCTCAAAATCTGAGATTAAACTTTTGCTAACGATTTATTAATAGAATATACTATTTTGGGGCACTTCAAAAATGAGGATAAGAAGTTTTCGGTATGGTGGTTGGTTCTAGCCACCCTAGTGGGTACAGAAAGAGATTGGGATTGGCTTCATCCCACCGATAAATACTTCCATAAGGAAGAGTTATACCATGAGCGCTTATGGCCCAAGATTCAATCATATTTAACTTTAGTGTTGCTGTCGCAGTGGTCCAGGCTCTCAATTTTATCCACGCACCTATATGAGGATTTGAGTAGTCAGTTTAAGGCTTATTATTAGCCTAACTATTTAATTTTTCAAAACATTCTGTATTTCGTAGAAGGTATTTCATATCATGTAAGTATCTACTGTTTAGAGAAAAAATTATTATTTTTAAAAATTTGTTTAATTTAAAAAAAAATTAATATTTTTAAACTATAATATTATTGTTAAAATGAATTTCGTATAATTTTCATTGGTTCATCAAATATAATAGCCTTAATTTCTACCATTTTTATAAGTTAAGGAAAAAATATTTTTATTACAACTGTGCAATTTGTACACAAGTATTCAGAAAGTAAAACGACATAACTATAAACGACAACGTACCATGTGAAAGAGATTAAACAGAAAATGATATTACAGTTAATCTTAGTGATATTATGATGTCCTGGGTCTTGAATTCAATACAAATACTGATATGCAAATAAGCAGGGTAAGTATCTGGCTATTAAAATAAGAAGTCTCAATATATATCATATTTTAATTTTTAAAAAAATTGTTAAAGAATATATTATGTTAAGGTGTACGTACACACTTGAAGATTTTTTTTTAAATTTTAACTTTAAAAATCCAGTTTTTTCACAGTAGGTTATTAATATATGTTTAAACTCATTTCAGTGAGAAAAAACCATATTACACTAATTATTAATTAATTAAATAATATTTTATGAGCTAATTAGCCTATTTTTTGGAACATGATATCTTAAATTCTAATTTGTACAGACACACAATTCTAGTTGGAAATTATGTCTAACCTTAGTCTTCATGTTGTCTGCCTCAAACAAGTTATAAAAATGTATAGTTTTTTTTAAACAATTTTTTCATCAACAATGAATAGGAAAAGCGAGATTTTTCCTGTCATTTTAACTTTTAAACAGCTATTAAAAATTTATTTCTATAAATATAACTTTGATTGAGGCACAAAACATCCACTATTTCATACAGATTATTTTGATATATAAATAACTGTATTTGGTTCATTTCTTGTTGAGTTATGATTGTTCGAATGAAGCAACATAGTGGAAAAATATCATTCATAAAATGAGTTTTAAAAGCACCGTAACTAGAGTTTTTAATGAAAGCACCTCAAGAAAAATAATTATAACTCGAGAAATATTTCGAATATTGACAACATCTTGATATCGTTTGAAAGCTAAAGGATCAGAGAACATTTTTAAGCAATAAAAAAAATATTCGATATTTTGAACGATTTTCGAAGTTTCAAGTGTGTATATACACCTTAAGTCATAATTAATATCAAATGAAATCAATATTTCCAGTTGAAATGAATGTCAATATTTCCAGAGAACCAATTATCATTAAAAATGGCTAGTTTCAAAATTGACCATTTTGCTTATAGTGCTTTATCGATAGCTATAATATACAAATTGTCAAACCGCATTTCTAAAACTCATATACAATCCCCGTTTGTAAACGAGAAACTGATATAGATAGAATAGGTATTATCTTAATGAACGCAAGAGAGATATATTTAAATCTTTCTGAATTGAATACAGCGAATAGATAAAACTAGACGTCATTTTACCTAATAAATGCTCATATATATTGTGAAAGTATTTCTTTCAGAATATATATGAGCGCATATAACTAACGTCATCAGAAGTTTAACATATCTCGTTAAAATGCTATTAAGAGACATAACTTCAAGCGATTTAAAATGTTCATATCTAGATTCTTCAATGCTCATATATATTGTGAAAGTATTTCTTTCAGAATATATATGAGCGCATATAACTAACGTCATCAGAAGTTTAACATATCTCGTTAAAATGCTATTAAGAGACATAACTTCAAGCGATTTAAAATGTTCATATCTAGATTCTTCAATGCTCATATATATTGTGAAAGTATTTCTTTCAGAATATATACGAGCTCATATAACTAACGTCATCAGAAGTTTAACATATCTCGTTAAAATGCTATTAAGAGACATAACTTCAAGCGATTTAAAATGTTCATATTGATTTTATGTCGGAAACATTGTCGCAGACAGAAAAGAATTTTGGTATATGTCTCACTTGTGCATCCCAAGGGTTCGTCTGAGCCGTCTTCACAGTTTTCTATTCCATCGCAGAACTTGTTGAGGCTGATACATTTGCCGCCTCCGTCGTCTCCTCCACACCTCCACTCTCCCCCTGCACAGGTGGTACGTGCCGGCACCCCCGACACCGCAAGCATGTGCGCCACCATTAGTACAAGACCAGCTTTGGGGAGGTGAGACGGCGGTGACCGGCGTGGCGATGGCATCCATTCAATGACGATCACGTTCTGGATCACACCGTTAATCTGCAAATGAAAAAAAACCGATATTTCAATTATTTAATTTAAAATAAATGCATTGAATAAATTTAATGAAAAAACTTTATTGACGTACCAATGAGTAAATGCATTTTTATTTCAATTATTTATTACCTATGTTTAAGTTTTCAATTTATAATTGATTATTATATATATTCTGGAATTTTGAATTCAATATTCTCTTAATTATTTGATATCGCCACGGCTATGGAATTAAAATTTGATTTAATTAATCTAGTATCTTATAACTGGCTTCAGAAAACTTTAAAATAATATTTTTATCAGAAACGTCACATGCTAAAAATTCAAAAACTGTGGTCTATTTGGTAATTAATAGAAATTTGATTACAATAATTCATTCCTGTATAATCCTAGGAAAAAAAAACATATAATACAATTCCAACACGTTTGTATGTGGTACATTTGTTTATAGTTTCAACACATGGAGAAAATAATCTAATATTTATTGTGTATATTTTGACGTCTATTAGACAATGCAGAATGTGAAATAAATCTAAGATTTTGCAATCAAGACAATACAAAATTATTTTTTTTCTTTGCTGCGATTTTTATTTAAAATGTTCATATACAAAAGAATGTCAAAATTAGGTCAACTTAATATCAATATGCCATTTATGCAGGATATTTAAACGGAGGGCTTTGATAATGTGTAGGCATTTAAAGCAAACACAAGAAACGCTTATAACAGCGATTCAGAAGGGTACAAAAGAAAAATAAAACAATATAAAATTATCTTTAATGGACAAGTTTTAGCAGAGGAAAATCTCTTTTTGGTAAAAAAAAAAAAAAAAAAAAAAAAAAAAAAAAATGCTACATTTGTGATTTTAAATACATTTTAGTGTGAAAACAAAATACTAGCATTCACTCTCCGCATTTGAAAGTCAAATATCCGTTTTTCCTCGTTTGTGATAGATTTGTTTTTTAAAGTGGATCAGTTTCTTAGCATAGCTTTGTAGTTTCTAGTCTTCTAACTTTGCACCAAAACACTTATCAGTGTAGATAATTTCAGATTGAATTTTATTTTGCACTTCATCATTTTTACTAAGGAAAGCAATATTTATATTTGCTGCAATTATGTACCGATTGTGCAAAAGAAAATTTTATGCTAATAAGTATATGGATAGTTCTTACATACATATCTTAATGACTTTTTACAATTAGAATGTACACTTAGGGAGACAAAAGTGATTCTTGTAATTTCCATGCATGCAATTTGCTTGAAAATAACACTATTTCCTGTAGAGAAATTTAAAAGCTACTTGTTTTCTACAATTTGGACGGGGAGGGAACGTTGCAGTTCTCGAAGTCTAGTTGAGAAACTGTGTTTCTGTGATATGGCATTAAAGCGATAATAGACGCCTATGCTACCAAAGATTGTAAATAATAGAAAGTTTTTGCAGATAAATTTATTAATAAAAATTCATCATTGATTAGATAAACTATCCCTAATTTGATGGAATGTAACAACGCATAAATGATTATTATAATCAATTATATATATATATATATATATATATATATATATATATATATATAAATTTTCATCCATTGTTGTCAAAATATTTTACACCCATGTTGTCAAAAATATCTAACGATGGTGGTTAAGGAATTTATAATTGAAATACTCTGAAAAAATAACTTAAAAAATGCCCCTAAACTTTGCACTATAGTTAGGAGAAAATCAAGTATAGTAAAATCCATTTAACAAATAATGAAAGTGCATTCCTTTAGAGAATTTCTTACAATTATTTCTCAAAATTCATTTTAATATCATGGAAATAAGTAAACAGTAACCAGGGATTACAGTTATAAACTTATTTATCGCTTATTTACGTTGTATAGATCATTTTTTCAGTTGCTATGCCCTCACACGTATGAATAAACAAACAAGAAAACGATCCACAATATAAGAATTTGATAATTCTTATAATTTTACTGACACTGATCTACAATTTAATACAATTTTGGGGAAACGTATGATTTATTTCTTTTCTCACACTTGGCTTGTCCTCGAATTATTAAAATCGGAAGCACGTAGCCAAATAAACAGATTGCCGGTTGACACATTTTGTTCAAAATGTACTAAAGTTCTACAATATTGTTTTGAAAATGATACACTACTATTAAGTTCTTTCCAAATTTTCGAATTATAGCTTTCTCGCTGCATCGCTTCATGCTTTGCATACATAAACATTAAAAAGTGAGTCTTACGAAATTAGAGAAGCTAAGCGAAATAATGGTTTTCAGACGCAAGGCGCTTTAAAATGAAGAGCTTCATTGAAATTCTCATATCCAAATTTTAGGCAATTACAATCCTTTGAATATTGCGTATTCGAAAATATAAATAAATTATGAGACATGGATCGGCTATATAGTATTAAAAGCATGTAAATTTCAATTTTAGTAATAGATGCACAAGTTAATTCATTGTGTTTTGAAGTATTCAAATCATAATTCATTTAAATATTCCTAACCATTGATTAGTAAAACAGTGACTAGTAAACGAGAGGTTAACTATTAGATTAGCCTGAATCACAAACAGTTTACTAATCAGGAAAATTGTATACAGTTCCATGCGGAAAATCGTCCTTCATCCTAGAGAAATAAAATATATAAACAATTTTTATATTCATTTCTACTTATA
This sequence comes from Argiope bruennichi, assembly GCF_947563725.1. Classification (NCBI taxonomy): domain Eukaryota; kingdom Metazoa; phylum Arthropoda; class Arachnida; order Araneae; family Araneidae; genus Argiope; species Argiope bruennichi. The sequence goes on along the minus strand of NC_079153.1, from coordinate 47,435,895 downwards.
TTTTTATTATCTGACATTATTCATCTGAGTATAATTTCAATTTACTGAAAAATGTTGTAACATAGGTAGATATTAATGATGATGAATATCATCAAATTAAAAGAAAATAGATGAATGAAACGAGAAAAATTAGTATAAAAATTTATTTTATAGGTAAAATGAATTAGTTAGTGAATAAAGGAATAAATCCATTTTCAAATACTTATATACCCACGAAAGTAATATGTGAATGAATCTGGTAGTCTGTTTACCCAAGATAATCGCTTACATCACACACAAAAATATATTTTTACTCTTTTCCTTGGTTTTTATTTAGGAATTTGGGGAAGTAATTTGTTTGCACAGATACAAATTAGAAGTGAAGGCAAATTTAAATCTTGCTGCTGTAAAATGTTGGGTGTTTAACTATATCAATAATGAAAGGCCCCAAACGCCTGTTGAATGATACTACAGCAGGTGCCCGAAATGCCTGGACTTCACTACAGAATACCTCCAATTTTTGATAAGTGCAATTTATGGCATTCAGGGCTAATACTTTGTTCGTTACATATACTTGCTCAGAATTCTTTCTGAGAACTCTCAAAAGATATCCGAATATGTATTTGCTTAATAGTCTTCAGCTAAACGGGGTCCTCTTTCGTATATCAACTCTTTAAGAACATTTGCTGTCATTTCAGTTTTTTTTTTTCGTGGAAGGGATAATTTTGTTTTTATCTTTGAAACATAAACTCAGACGTTTAAATATTCTGAGGTAGCTGAACTCGATTGAACTAAGAAGTAAGAAATTCAAATATAAAGTTTCAGTAAAAAAAATCTTCTTGTATGAAAGTCCCGTCCTTTCCATGTCCATGCAAAAATCAGAGCAAATAGCATTTTAGAAAATGTTCAACCAGATATTCACAAATATTTATAAATTTTGTAGCACAATATCTTATTCGAACATGCTTTAACAAGCTCATTAAAAGTTATATGAATTCATCGTTGGTTTGAAATGATAAAGGTTTAAAAATAAAAAAGGGAGATCTTCTCAATGAATTTTTGTTTCAATTAAAAAGGAAAGGAATGTAGAAAATTCCGAAATTTAAAGAATTTATTAACTATTACAACATTCCTCAAGAATCTTTATTCTTCAGAAAATGACTAAGTTAAAAGTATCGTCTTAAAAGAAGAATATACATTGTAATCTAACAAAGAATGAGCACAGAGTATAGTTTGGGAAAGTGTATTTTACTTATAAAAATTGAAACCCTTCAACTTAAACAGATTCCATAACAAATAATACATAAGATGATATTCAATTCGGAAATGGTTCCATTTATTAAAAGACATAAATGTTTCTCATTCGTCTTATGGCAAACGATCAAAGGCAGGGGAAACAGATTATTTTCATTATATTAATGCAATGGATTTTATAATGGATATGAACAAAATGCTTTACATGGAAGATGATTTATTTATACTTTTTTATAATATATGAAAAAATGGAATTTTTTCTTTATAATTCAAAAAGTAGCCATTTATATGATGTAGTTTATTTATTAATTCTATTAAGAAAATGCATTTAAAACATTGTTCATATTCTTGCTTCTCTTCATAGAGTATAGTCATGTATTTTCTTTTAGACTTTTATTAATTTTTCATTGTTGTATTATGTATTAAAATATCAAAAATTATTTATTAATTTTCATCAGTTGCGTAATTACTCGATTCACTAGTTTTAATCCACTAATAAATATTTCGTTTTGGTGTCTTCTATGCATGTACAAGAATGTATGAGAATGTCTTAGATTACTATAAATGTAAAATGCTTATTTCAGTTTGTACTGTAATGATTCAGCTTTTTCCCTGCTTGACCATGGTGACGTTTCTTTTCCCACTTTCCATAATTAGCATCCAGACAGCAGTATCAGCAATGGCGACGCCCTACCACAGTGTAAGTGGTTCCAGAAATTCCAGGTGGCCAACCCCTTTAAAGTAAGGACATCTGGGCAGTTAGTGCGAGTCCAGATAAGGGACCCCACCTGCATTGTATTTGAAACAGATGTAAACCTGCATTCTTTACATTGTGGAGGGTGGCTCCCCAACGGATTCCCACGGTCGACGGTAGACCAGTGAAGTTGTTGCTGAACGACTATTGGATAACCGAGAAAATGGTCCGATGTGAATGAGGGTGGGGACAGAATAAAAGTGCGAGGAGATTGGAAGAGAAGGGAGAATCGTGGACACTGAGCCATAGAGCGGAGTGTCCGACGAAAATTCCGCCCGAAAAGAATCGGTGGATCCCTGGAGCTACGCTTGTGTTTGCGAGAACGCTAAAGAGTCGGCTAGCTGTTTCCTAGGGAGGTTTCTCCGAAAGTATTCGAGGAACTTTCTTTGTTGTGTCGAATAAGAATAATTTAACCTAGATGATGAACTGTAATTTTATGTAAATAAAGAATTTGATCATAACGCTACCTTTTATTGGATCGAGACTTTACAGTACTCATGGCTGCTCAGAATCCATCCTAATTGTCAGTTGCAACTGACAATATTGTATGTAAATATATGATATTTGTTTCTAGTTAATTCTGTTTTGTTTATTTATGTCAACGTTCAATTTGTAAATAACAATAGGGCTACTTTAAGACGGTTCTTATCATTTTGAAACACATCTAGATGAGAGTTTTGTTTCTAAACTGCGATCTAAAAGAAAAAAATGTGCACTTGTAAGAATAATTCCTTACTGAAGCTCATATATAATCTATAACAATACTACAATGCATTTAAAATATTTTACAATACTATGAATAATAACCAATAAAATAAAATCATTATTCGTATGATGTTAAGGATGTACAAAGCTGCAATTAAGTAAGAAAGTTTTAAAAATAAACATTTATAATTGTAGAAATATGAAAGAGCTTTAAAATTATTTCTACGATTTAAATTTATAATTTATAATCAATTTCTGTAAATATTATGAAACTGTTGAAATAATTCTCTTATTTATAACTAGGTGACAACACTGGTATGAAATCAAAATTCTTTTAACTGATATTTAAATTTTGAAAATATTTATAATATGATATCATCAAGAATATAATAGTATATGGAATATTAAAAGCAAGGTAACAAGGATGTTCGGAATAAAAGATCAGAATATTATTCCATCTATCTGAACGTGATACAAACAAATTGATAAAAATATGTAACACAATCTGATTTAGATATATGTTTTCGTTATGATTATATAAGCAACTGCTTTATAAACCATTATATTTTTTTTAACAAAATACATTCTGAAACAGTGGAAAGGTGTTTGATAAAATGTTAAACAATTGGGAGAAAGAGGACATTTCTCTAGAATATTCTACAATTCTTCCTACACATGTAAAATTCATAAATAAAATAAAATATATAAGGTAAATGCTCTTATTCAAATGAAATCAGACACTCGAGAAAATTTTCTATGCAAAAATTAGAAACTTCCAAACTGAACGAAAGCTGAGTTTATTGTATAAAATCCTTTTTAAATGTAAATAATTTTTTCAGTATTCTCCTCTCTCAGACTATACATTTATGAAATTTTGATTTTTTTATATAAAAGAATTTCGTATATGAGCAATTGTATTTGTGTTGTATCAACAACATAAATACAATCTTTCCAAATTGGAATTCTGGCGAAAAATTATCTGTAGTTGAATAACGACTTTTCTTTCAAAATCTTACTATATGTATATATCATTAATGGAATATTATACAAAATTTTGTTACTTCAAATTAAGCTTCTATAACATATTAGAAAAAAAGGATTAAAATTACAAAAGAGATTTTCGTATCATATTAGTATAAAACACATTTATTTTTCGAAATACATTTGTATTTCAAATGGGTTTATAACGAATATAAGTAAACTTTTTTTTCGAAAATATCACGATATGTATAGCATCAGTGGAGTATCATACAGAATTTTGAGCCTACAATTACGTTTCGATAACATAAAATAAAAATAAAAAGTGAAATTCCAAAAGATATATGTGTATCAATTAAAAACTTTCATTTTCCAAGACACATTTGTATTTTAAAAGGTGTTATACCGAATATAATAGGGCAATTCAAAAAGTAAAAGAACTTTTGCAATTTCTCTTTCCAAGATTTGGTAACATACTCAGTATCCAGGGCTGAATTAATGTAATCTACAACACTTCAATACTACGTGTCACTCTTTTTCGCGCGTTAGTTGTTGAAGTGTAGCTTATCATTAAATATGGCAGCTCCATAGTCTATCTGCGCCAAGAAGGAAATGAGGACAGTGGTTCGCTTTTTATTTGCGGATTGTGTTAAACATACGGAAATTATTCGTCAAACGGAAGTGCAGTATGGTGACAGTTGTTTATCGTGAAACGTCCATCAGATGGTAAGATTATACTAACACTATTCTGGGATAAAGAAGGTGCATTAGACTTTCATTTTACCTGAAGAGGCCAAACTGAACAGTGAGATTTATTGTGATGTATTGCGAACTAAATTGAAACCTGCAATGAGGTCCAAAAGTCGTGGGAAAAATGTGAACAGGTGTCATCCTGCAGCAAGATAACGCTCGATTCAAATTAAAGATTTGGAATTTGAAATATTGGAACACCTGCCATACAATAGAGACCTAGATCCATGTGATTTTCATATATTTTTATCATTGAAGAAAGCGCGAAGTGTAAAAAGACTTGTAACCGATGAAGAAGTTATTAATGAGTTGCAAAATGTGTTACAAATACAACCGAAAAACTATTTTTTCAATGGAATCATAAAACTTTTGAAACTTTGGGGTATGTCCGGGTGGTTATAAAGAAAACTGATATATGTTTCAGTTTTCTATCATTAGAATAAATGCCCCTTTACGTTTTGACTCACCTTCGTATAAAATGTTTGAAATATATACTGTTCTGAAGAAAGCAACCGAGGAAAGTGTAATTCAATTTATATCGATTGATTTTTCAAAAAGCAAGCTACGAAAACTTCTGTATGCTCTACTTCTCGACAGAATTCCCAATGCATTTGATTTGAGAGTCACTTGAACTTTTTTGAAGAGGACTTGAAAGAAACCAAGATAAAAATTGAGATCTAAGCAATTCAAAGAAAAAATATATTAATAAAATTTTGCGAAAAGGTGAGAAAAAACGCGTTATTATCCGCATATTTTATAGAAGCAGTCATCAATCATTTTTACCTTCTAACTCTACAGAGAAAAACCGACAGTTGTGTGTGAAGTCTTCGACTTGATAACATTTGTTACACTTCTGGATGGCATCCGGAACAATGAAAACCCACTCAATATTAATGATAAAAATGTGAAGAAAGAAGAGGGTAAAAAAATTCTTTTGCGCTTTTAGAATATTTGAATTTTAAAAAAAAAACTTCAATTTTGATGGCGGTTTAGAAAAAAAATTAATTTTAGATGATAGATAAACCTGAAATAAGTAGTTCATGGAAGATAAACCTAAAATAAGCATTACTACCATGGCACCATGGTCATTTAAATTTATTTAAAAGAAACTTTTGAAATTTGTATAAAATAAAATACAAATAAGACTGTAAACCTTTTCTAAAAGTACTTTATTATACATTTTTTTTTCATTAAATGATGGATGGATAATAAAAATTTAGACATTACTTTTATTTTAAATTATTCGTAAGAAATGAGTTCAGATTATGCTGTTTATATAATTTTGTTATGATATGGAGATTTGAATTTTCTGAGGAATATGTATCAAACAAGAAACAGAATTAAAGAATATTGATATACAGTCACAAATATACTAAAATGTATTTTTTCAAATTTAATTTTAAAAATGGAAATAAAAAATTCAGAATAGCTTAATGTAATATGTCAATATCAAATTTATTTCAAAAAACGAGGGATTTATTTTACTTTATCAGTTATAGAATATCAGTAATGAAGAATACCAAAGACAAATAATACAAATCACATAAAATCATAAAAAAGAGAGAACATTCAAAAAATTAGAAAAATGAATATCTCATTGGAAATAGAATATACATTTAATCCTTTGGATCATTTTTTGAAATAATTTCAGAAGCAGAAAATGGAAATCAAGCAATTTATTTTGATTAACATAATTCATTGACGTTATTATTTTAATAGCATAGCCATTTTTTTACCTATTTACATACGTTTTTTTGTTAATGGGGTTGATCATAATAGGAGTATAATATAATAGTAATGATAATTTATTGTCAAGAATGGGTGTAACAGAACTTTCTTAAAATGTTTAAATATTTTTTTTAATGCTGAATGAATAAATAATTTTAAGAAAACCATTTGTTATTTTTTTTTTTTTGAATATTCGGTAAATATTTCTTTCTGCATTACTTTCTTAGTTTAAACAATACATTTTTCAAATATAAATTTTCTAAAACTTTGTAATTGTTTTAAAAAACATCAACAAAATAATTTTTAATTATTAAAACCCTAAATAATAAAAATTAACTTCTAATTATTTTCATTATCTAGAAAAAAAAGCAAAACTCGTAAAAAAGCAATTTGAAATGGCAACACTATAATTTAAAAATCTGGCTGTGTATGGTGTATATAGGTTGAAAATTGTTTAAAGGTTTAAAAAAGTAATTTAAATATTGAGTTTAAAAAAATGTGATGTAAGAAAAGACTAAAAATAATTTTAAAAAAGGATCCCTTTCAGTTTCCCCACGAAAATGGAAATGCAACTGTCATAAAATTTGATATTAACGGGTTGATATCTTGGAGAAACTAAGACTAACGGAAACACCATTTTAATAGTAATAAGTATCTAAATGTAAAGGTTGTCCCAACATTAACTCAAGATATGAATTTGCCATCATTCAGGCAGTGAAAATTTGGAAACTCTATTAAAAAAACCATTTGACAGCTCAGAGTTTAAGATTAGTAAAAATGAAACGTTATATAATAGAACAACGTGTAAACGTAAGATTTGAATTGAATAAAAAAGCAGCAGTTTTTTTATTTTAAATTGTTATATTTTTATTGAATCGTAAAGTAAACAGGATAGTGTTATGTATAGAATAAAACGTAGGCAAATAGCTTCCAAGGCTTTGCTCACACATATGCACCCTTTTATCGAAATTTTCCATGACCAGTTTGCATAAATATGCCTGAATTTCGTTGATGCAGCATTGAATATCATCCTGTAATTCATGCGTGGTTGGGGTCTTGTTGGCATAGAGATTTGACTTCGAATAACGCCATAAAAAGAAATTGAGTGTTGTTAAATCACACAATTTAGAGGGCCAATTCCCAAATTTTCGAGCTGTGACCATCCGATTTTTATTATTTTTGGGATATTGTTCAACAATGAAAACATGTTGTTCTATCGTGTAACGCTCCAATTTTACTAACCATAAACTATTGGCTGTCAAATGATTTTTAATAGAGTTGCTTATACTTTACTTATGAATAATGACAAGTTCAAATCGTGCGTTAATTTTGGAACACTTTTTAGTTACAGAAGAATGCGCTTTTTCAAAGATAGGCATCTGCAATATGTTTACTATGAGTTATTTTTCACTCTATTTTATTTGATATGTTATAATATTCATGTTTTTTTAATATTATTTATTTTTCAATTAATATGATTTTTACTTTCCATGATTCTCACGTTTATCCTTCTTAAACGCGAAAATAATTTTGCATTGTGAATGCGTATACAAGCAGTATACTTACTTTATTATTTAAAAAGCATAGAAATAATTTCAGATTAGGCAAAATAATATATGCAATTTATTTCATTAACTTATTCAAAGATTAAGCTTTGATTGCTTCTGTTAATGATAACATTATTTAGTAATGCTTTTTGACAGTGATTATTCAGGTATCAATAAAACTGTATTTCAGTTTGAAAAAATATTTACTTGTCAACAATCTTTACATTTCATTTTTCGTATTATATATATATATATATATATATATATATATATACTATCAACTATTTAAAAAAAAACTTATTTTCATGATGTTTCAAACTTATTAAAAATATTTTTTGAAAGAAAATTAATTATAGGAATATCGAAGATAACAGTCATGAAAATCAGAAATTATAAGCTACGTAAGGCAAAAAGAAATTTATCCTTTTCATACTTTGTAAAATTATCTTCGTAAGTATAATTTAAGAGATACAATTAACTCGTATAAAAGTGCAGTGACTTGAATTAATGAAACGTTATTTTTAACGTTACTTCAATTGATACATGAATGTAAAATAATAATATTTTTATGCTTGTTTTTAAATGCGTAAGAATGAAGATAATTGTTAAAGACATAATATTGGATTTTCAATAAAAGGTTGAATGGAAATTGTTTTAATTCTATAAAGATAGACTTTATTTCTTTCTTTCACAATAAAATTAAGCGAGGAGTAACTAACCTTTATTATCAAAAAGAAATGTTTTTTTTTTTTTTTCAAAATAATGAATCTCCAACATTTGTTTTCTCTTATATCATTAAATTCACGATAGCGTGCTAATTTTATGTTGTTGAGATTTCGAACACACACTAATTATTTTTCTTGTTATTCCTAATGCATTTAGTTTACTTTTTTATAATATATATATATATATATATACTGTTCTCAAATATTGATTTAAAAATATATTTTGAATAAGAAATTTAAAAACTCATTTGTTTTATACTATTTGGAAAGAATTTAGATTCAATAAATTTATGTACGATTTAAATTACATTTATTCTAGAGATACAATCTAGTGATTAAATCCATCATTTTTAGACAAAACAGTGCTAGGAATTCCGGCCATTATCATTTTGTATATTTATCTATAGTCATATCCCCCGAAACATTTTGAAGTCGAAATGCATAAATACTCGTAGAAAATAATGAATACTTTCTTTTCCGGAGAACTAAAAATATCGCCATCGTATATTTTCACATAAAATGGTTTTTATTATTTAATTTTAATTGCATCATTATAAATAAGGTATTGCTGCACTCTGTTGTTTCTAATATGTTGAACTTAGTTTTGTTAAGAGATTCAGCACTTCATACATTTAAATTATAGTTGTAATTTTCTTTACTGTAAGACAATTTTTTTTCTATATATGAGTTTTAATCTATTTAAAAGAAATCAATTATATAGCCCTATTAAGCCATCGAATTACTTTTGTTTCAATAATTTGAATTTTTGTCTATTTTCATGTGTAATGCATCACTATAGTTTTTAAATAAATTTTTGACTTACGTTTTCGCCACATGAAATTTCTGATAGTAATACTAATACACACACACTATAAGTTGGGGCAACTTCCATTTCTAATTATAATGAAGAACCCATGACTTTGCATTTTTATGAAATAGCGCTGAATTACCATTTAAGAAAATGTTGGTTTAAGTGCATTAGGCAAGCTAAGAACTTCCTCTCTCATTATTATATAATTGCAAAACTTTTCCCTTGTTATAAAAACAAACAAAATAAACAATAACCGCAATCAACATTATTACTTGATGAATATCATCTAGTTATTATTTAAAAATCTTAATGGTTTGAGTTTCCTCTACTTGGCGCTCCTTAATAGCTTCAACAATTAATGCTGCGCTAATATTTTTATCTAAGTCGTAAATCTTTATAGCTTTTGTGCGTGCAAAATGCATAATAGTTCTGCAAAGAATGGGAATATATTTAATAAAATGAAGTTTACAAATTGCTAAAATTTACATTTTAACAATAATAAATATGAAACTATTAGCGTTAATTTTTAAGCCTAATTTATACTCACAACTTTTTTCAGATTAACATAAACTATTTTCAAATTTCTGTTTAATTATCACTAATGAAAGAAAACCGCGAAATATATCAATCAGGCATCTACAGTGTGGCTATACCCAAATTAGAGAACATCACGCGCTTCTAATTTTTCACGTACACAATGCCCTTCTCTTTCTAAAGATGCTCAAAATGCAAACTACTTGCCTTTAAAATTCACGCACTTCCTCGCATAATCTCAAGCGTGCGCGTTTATTTCAGGTAACCGTCCAGATGGTCTGTTCTAATTTCTTTCCAGAAGTTCCACGAAGCGTGAAGCAAAGGTGCTGCTGCATTCCCTCTTCATTCCAGTTCTTGAATATCCTTTCATGGAACACCAAACCTTTTGGATGCAGACGAATTTGAATGAGAGACTCTCTCTCTCAATCTGATGTTGCCAGAGATCTGCATTAATTAAGCAAGGTTCTGGTATTAACGTTTGAAAAATGAAAAAAATTTGTATATTCAAAAAATTAAGAAAGAATGCTAATTCAAGTATATAATGAATAATGCTGATTTATAAAGTATATGAATTCCTTTAAATTATGAAATTGGTTAAGACAAATAAACAAATTATATGAAACTTAATAAACAAATAATTAATAATCACATGTGTTCAACGACAAATTATAAGGACTGCTTCTAACGTAGCAATAAATTTATGTTCTTTATGTTTTGCTATCAAACCCATATATATAGGAAATATAATTTAGCATCTCATTTTGTTTATTGTATTTTGTGTACTCTTATTATGTTTATTATTCCTGTAATGTGTTTATTCCAAAGTCATAATAGAAAAAAGATATTGAAATGAATTTCCTTATTATAGCTTATTTGTAGCAATCATTGCTTTTACATTGATAACTTTCTCAACAATGTTTTGACAGTATAAAAAAATTTTTATATAGTACAAAACACGTAAGTTTAATAATAAATAGCCCCATTGTAAATTTTCTATTGGTTTGTAGAAATACATTTCGTGATTCCTTTCTTTAAATATTTCGAATTCTTTTATATATTACCTTTGAATTCCCTACATGGAGCTTTTGATTCGAAACAAAATTAAATTAAAATCGGCTGCGTAGGTGATAATCAAATGCTGAAAACGAAAACATATTTCTTATTCTCAATATAAAAAAACCACTCGAAATTTAATCGGCAAAAGATTACTTATTTATTTGAAACGTTTCATATTAAAGAACGTGAAAGAAATATAATTTATTAACTGCATGTACCTTAATCCTTTCAAGGGTCATAGGAAGTATGATTACCACCAAATTTATGAATCTTTGAATGAAATTATACAAATTGGCATAAGTTCTGACGCATTTTTCAATAAGACATAAACTTACATGTTTCAGTGCCTTATCTCAGACAAAATGTCGTCTTTAGATTTGTTGCTTAGTTATTAATTAACCAAATTAATTAATTAATCAAATTAAATTTATCAAATAAGTTAAATGAATCACTTTTCTTAAGCTAATCTTAATCCTAAAAATATTTTAACACACCATGGCTAGAAAAAAAAAAATTGCCTTTTTAAGAGTTAAAAAGAATTGGACACAAGAATTGTAAAGTATTTTTGATCTATAAAACTAGCCTATATCATGACTTTATATGAAAAAATATTTTAGAATTATACTTTATTATACTTTTAAATATACAAAATTATGTTACAAAATTTTTTCACGTTACCTACTATACAGAAATTTTCATTTGGATCAAAATTAAATTAAAATCGAAGGATACATTTGATAATTAAGTGCTGAAAATATGAAAATAATTTTTCTCATTCGATAAAACGAGCAGAAAGCAACTTTTGTACATATGTAAATGAGAGATAATTTAGTTATAAAGGTTTTTCATTAAAAAAAGAAACAAACAGAATTAATCAAAATCGTGTAATGAAGATTACTTTGAGACTTCAAAAATCGAAAAATTATTTTGACCTATAATATTTACCTATAACAAATTTACTTTTAAATATTTCTAAAGCAATAAGGATTAAAAAAAGGTATCACTACTGGGACCTATTGTTATTTTCTACATGAATTATAATTTTATTTATATTTATTTTTATTATAATTTTATTTATTTTTATATGAATTTTATTTATATTTATCAGTTTATTTTTAAAATTGTAGTAATTTATTATCTTTCAATTACAACAGCATGGCAATAACTTAAATGAAAAATCATTATATGCCTTAATTATTAGCTTTGAGCTTTGAATTTTTAGAACATCAATGTCTTCATAATTCTATGAAACATGTAATTTTACGCGGCATATAATTATTTAAAAATCTGTGTCGCATCATTTTCTAAATACTGAAATACAAAATTTCAAATAAAGTTTGTTTCGGAGAGATAATTTAATTTAATTTAAGGGAAACAGATTGATATCAATACATATGTGGTACACAAAGTCATAGAAATACCTCTTAACTTTCGTCGGGGAGGCGAGAAGAGAATGAAGAATACATTATAAAGTTAACAACTCTGGGTAACTTCCAGATCAAATCAAAGGGGGAAACCTTAGCTCTTTATCCTTTATAAATGCTCTTAAAGGTTGAACAATCGGTAGTGTTCGGCCGGTCTTCAAAATTTCCAGCCAAAAAAATGATTATTTCAATATTTAACCAAATCCTTATATAGGCAAATGGCAATTCAGTAGGGATTTACTCCAGTATGCTCTGTTAATGGACAAACTCAGAAGGTTTTTAGCAGGAATTAAGAAGAACAAAAATTTTAAACCAAAATGCGAGGGCGAAAATCGAGGAAAAAGTCACATCACGTTGGAAAGATAAAAAATGCAAAGATAACTACAAAATGATTTATTTGAAAATTATTAAAAGATTTGATAGAAATTATTCTTATGTAATCTATAAAGTTTTAAAAACGATTTCCAAATAATTTCAAAGATACCAGGTATAGTTTTCATGGCAACCACTGCTACAGCGGCCCATGCTATACGATTTTCCATTATACTCAAAGTTGTCACATAAGCAAGGGATTATTCATAACCACAGAGGAAAAAATCCTACAATTTAATTTCTATTGATTTGAAGACCAAGAAATAGTTCCCGCACATCAAATCTCACTTCCTTGAGTATGCAACATAGACGTAATTATTAATTTACAGGTAAAATATGCAGATGCACCATCATGCATAAACAACATGCCTCGCTGCATTGCGATCGGCGTACTTAGAAAAAATTTCAGGAAGACGGGCTAAAGAAAAACAAGGAACGTTACACCATGCATTGGTACACCAAGTACAGTCCCAAATAATGATCATCAAGGATTCATGCTCACACGCTGATACTCAATCTTCGTTGAGATTTCCTCACTACACCAGCAAGCGGACTATTTATCTTCCAAGTTTATATATTATGTGTATTAGTACTGCCTTCTGGGTACAGAACCTGCATTCGTTTCCCAGGATTTTCATGCTTTTAATGTGGTTTGTCACAACATGTTCAATTGCAGTGTTTGCTCCTATTGTATCTACTAATAACTGTCTCATTTGTTAGCCCATTAAAAGAATGCCTTGTATATTCTGATTTTAATGTTACCCTAATATGAATATGAAATATCGTATCTTTAATCACACTGAAAGTTAGGAAAAATTCACAGTTTAGATGTTTTTTGGCACGTCATCTCGTGTTTTAGTTTCCAGCAAATAAATCACAGTAAATTAAGCTCAAATATCATGTGATTTATTCATACAGTAAATCACGCTCAATTTAATACAAGTAATTAATGACATTTTTTTTACTTAAGGTTTAATAAATGAAGTAAATATTATATATCTACATCAAATTTTTTTTATTATATTACATGCATGTCCCATTATATTTAAATTTTATTAACATCATGGATAAAATATATAAATAAAATATAGATAGAGCTTATATTTTTATGGAGTTTACTCAATAATATTCGTAGACTTTACCACCAAATAAATACACAAAAAAGAACAGCCATATTTAAAACCAAATCAAATAGCATAATCAGAACATTTATTATAGGACGATTCAGGACTGACTACTTAAGTTAATTTGTAAATTCAAAGGAAATCTGAAAGATTATTTCCTAGTAATAAAACAGATGCATATCTAAATAATTTTCATATATTAAACACATCATAAGTAGAATTCCTTATATGCATATCCCTTTTATACAGTGTTAACAAAATTTGCAATTCTCACATATTTCATATATTTATATTTTCTACAAATTTGAATGTAAGATTTTATTTAATTCCATCCCTATAAAGAAATAATTATGAGCAAATCATATATTATATAAGCCACTTTCAAACAATTGTATCGAAACGTTGAGATGAAATAAACATAACTAAATACACTTTTTAAATTATTCAATATTGAACTCATACGAGTAATTTGATTAATTAAGATAGAAATATATATAGAAATGGTATATATTAAGAAATATAGAAATGGTAAAAGAATAGAAGAAATGGTAAAATGGCTTTATAGAAATGGTAAAAATTCAGAAATACAAAATGCAATTTTCTAATTAATAGCCGTGTTCTGCTAATATTATTCTTTCTCACTTAAAATGTACTAAGTTTTAGAAGTTTTTGTCAAATTCTGATAAATATTTTCTTAGAATAAATAATATCTGATATTTGAGAATAATTTAAATTGAAAGTTAAATTTACTGAAACAATTACTATTTGAGAATAATTTAAATTGAAAGTTAAATTTACTGAAATAATTACTATTTGAGACGGATATATATCTTCACCAACCAAATAATAATAAATGGTTAGTTTATTACATGCATATTCCTCATGAGCATAGATTTAAAACAAATTGAAATTATATTTATATGAATAAATAATAAGAATGTAATTATCTTGTTCTTAAATTCCTCTCTTAGTTATTTTCATATGATTCTCGTGAAATAACACAGATTTATTTCCAAATTAAAAATATTATTATATTCCACATTCATATGTATTGAAATTAGAAAATACCGTCGGTATCAATTAATTTACTGCACGCCCATTTCATTATAAAAAGCAGCGAGGTAGCATTTCAAGAAATTGTAGTACATACTAATTTAAATTGCAAAGATGCTCCGTGTTTAGATGCTGAGAAAAATATATTATTGTAATTTTTACATGAAATGTATTTTGCTTCCGTAAAATATCTGCTTATATAGATAAATGTAAATTTTTCATTATTTTTTTTTTCATTTAAATGGGTAAATTATTATATATGGTGGAACTGCTATAATTCATTGAATTGAAATAAATTTTACACAAACCAATCAAATGTCATGAGAAATATTGTCACATAGACACTTTAGTGTGAAACGTAATGACACATGCAAGAAGTAGAGCTGAACCAATTTATTAACTCAACTCTGAACTGAGAACACATTGACTGACAAATCTTCTTTTATACTAGCAGGGAAAGTCCCAGAATACTTTTCTGGAGACAGTAAGAAAAGTCCAGAACACTTGTCTGGTGAACTAAAGAAAGGTCCAGAATCTTCTGGAACATGAAATAAAGGAAAACATAAAATCAAGGAATTAAATATTTTCATATACTATGAATCGCATTGTCTCTAGCGGGATTCGAACTTACGATCTCTTGATTATGAGACCAGTGCCATGACCATTCGGCCGTGGAGATTCGACTGTCTTTCTTATATCGAGCGCCCTCATATAAAGAATTTCGAAAGACTGTTTCAACAAAGTATATTCGAAATTCGAATTCAGCGATGTTGATACTTTTTTCTTCTTCTGCTGGTTGAGACCAAATTATAATTCAAATATAAAATGTTGGTCATAAGTCTAAGCAGGTAATTAATGCGAGGGTCATATAAACCCTCACATTAATTATCGAGTTTATAGAGATATGAATGAAGAGACAGATAGATCATCACATCTTTGATGGATCCGGTGGAAAAAATGCACAGCTGTAGCTCTAATATGATAAATTTCATCTATCTAGCTCTTTGGTGGCTGTGGTAGCCTGATGTCAAGATCTCAGCTTCGGGACAAGAGGGTTGCAGTTAAAAGACTCTCTTCCACCTAAGAACTGCCAAGTAAGCGAGTCTGGTGCTCATTAAATCTGTCGGGACCATATGTTTTCTCGCTGGTGTGACGCGGAAGTTCAGAAGGGGGGGGGGTACCAGGTAAGGGGCCATTTCTCATCCTCTCACTGCATATTTTTCCCAACCGCTGTAGTGAAAAACTAAAGACAAGAAAAATTTTCCATCTGTGAAATAATTTACTGTTAGTGTCTACAACTTCAATAAGTGCTTTTTGAGGTGATTTTTTTTTTTTTTTAATGTAGTGCCCATCAAAAGATAAAATTATCTTAAGTGGACACAATTCCAGAAAAATTCACATAATTTCATTTACTCCGTGAATCATATATAACTTTCAAAAATAAAAAAAAATAAAATAAAAAAATAGAAAATAAAAGTTTATAATAATTTTGATATTCATTTTAAGCAGCAACTAATTGAATGAATTAAATGATTATTTCCTATTTCTCTTCATTTGTTTTATAATTCTTAGAATAATTCCTTTTTAATCAAAAGTATCCATTTTTTTTATTTTTCATTTTTGAAAAATCATATGCTTCAAAGCTAGCGGAAAATTAATAGGAAATCCCACGACATCATCTGTAAGAGATCAAAATGAAAACTCAGAATGAATAAAATTTATCTTTCCCATTTAATGCCATTTCAAAAATTATCGCTCAAAACTAAGTAATCTTAATTAAAGTCGGATTAGCAGTTCAGATTACCCAAAAGACAGAAGATCAGAAACATTTTAATTACCCAAGTGCAGATGAAGTGCAATAATTCATTTCCTTATCTAAAATATCCTGCCTTCATAAAGCTTCAGTTTCCAGTTAAGCAGGAATGAGCGATAGTTTTAATAAAATACCTTCGGATGTCGGGTTGTTTTCGAAATGGAATTCTGGTGTTATTATTTCTCGATTGCGACGCTTTTGAACGGTTCATTTCTTTCAATTGTAATGTGATTCGAGCCTAATAAATCACACGTGATATTTCACAACCATTACTCAAGCAGCGGACCGTTCTTTATATATCATTTCCAATCTTTATTCTGCGTATCATGTTACGGGGACAAAAGTAGAAATACAAAAGCGTATATTTTTCAATTCGAAAAAAAGGGGGTGGGGGGAGGAAGAAAAGAAAATTGGGACGTGATAAATCTAGGGCATATGAGAATGATAAACGGCCATAGAAAACAAGCCACGGGAACTTCGATTCGTTTTTTTATATTGAACTTATAAATAGGTTCGTAAGTGATTTATATTTATCTTTAATTTTTTAGAGAAAGAACAATTTTGATTGTTATTCTGTAATCACATGAGAATAATTATAATTTATAATTTGATTAGAGAAATATAACTTCCTCTAAGTGTATCTCATGTTTTATATATATTTTCTTACTTTATTGAGTTCTGTAAATTTCATTTCGGAAAAACTGTATGATAAGATCGAAGAACACGTTTTAAAATTTTAGACGAACCCATGGAAAGTTTATTATTTTAATCGAAAATATCTCCACCAATTTTAAAAAAATAACTTCATGGAAAGTTTTCTGTGTTTTTATTATATTCTAGCATACATTTTTGTTAATAATCCTTTCGGTCGATCTCCTTTATTTTCTGAGTTTTTGTATCTTACTTATTTAGTCACTAAGGGCACTGTAGTCTGCCTCAATAAACTAAGCATAGTCAATTTACTATAAGAAAATGACACTTTTTCGTCTATAGGAAAATTCATTTTGATGATAAAAAACAAAATATTTTTACGAATATCCGTGTATAAATCTGTTTATTTGTGTTAAGAACTGCATTCAAATGTGAGCAGTACAGAATGAAATATGCACATCGAATTCTGAGATCAATTTTAGCTCTAACGTGTTGTTTTTCTGCCAGATTGATATCGCATGACTTAAAAAAAATAATGTTCTCTCATAACATGATATTTGCAATAGCAGATTTCAATTTCATATGTTCTTGTTTTTTTTTGTTTTTTTTTTCATACTTTTAAAAATATGGTTTTATGTCGGTTTTATGTAAAATTTAAAAATAAAAATTCAGTTTTTATGCAAATTACTGTTTCCAAGCGCTCAAAGGACAAACAAATATGCAGTAAAAAGCTTAAAATAACCTGCATTTACATGATAAAGAAAAGAGGATATAACTTAAAAATGTGTTATATATTATCTCACAATCATCTAGGAATAACGATACATGTTTAATAAAAAATGACAACTTATCCGCTTTACATACATGAAAAGATTTATGAGTATACATCACTTTATTATATAATGTTTTCTTTTTTGCAGCTTTGAAAAGCATAATGTCATTGGGTATTTTAAATTACTCGTGAGATTAGATTGAAATGCATTTAAAAATCCATATAAGTAAACATTTAGAGCACTAGAATATAACACAGTTTATTTAGCAATAAATAAAATGAAAACTTCAGAAAATATTCATATACTGTATGGAGAAAAGTTGCATTATCTTCTGCATTTTTGAAACGCAGAATATTCCTTTCCGTAAAATAATGCCTTTTTTTCACGCATAAAAATGTAAACAGAAAATATAACTACATTTACAGACGATATTGTGGTTATTTCAAATAAATTCTATAAAGTAGTAGAAAATCTTGAAAAAATATAATGATGTGTAACTTCAAACAAAATATACTGGTAGGTGTTGTTGGAACTGAGAATATTAAGCAATGAATAACATTGTTGCATTTTTTATTTCATTTTTGCAAAAAGTATAAATACAGATCTGAAATACAATTAAATTATTTTATATTTACATTTCATTTTTTTTAATTGACACATGGGATCTATATGCGTTAATTAATAATATATTCTTTCAAATTGAAGTTAATTTCAAGAAATATTTTATATAAAAAACGAGTTAAATGATTTGAAAATATTTAAAAGAACTTTAAAATTAGCAAGGTATTAAATTATAATATTTTTTTAGTTCATATAAATATTGATTTTCACATGAAAAGCACGGAAGTAATTCAATAATACAAAAAGTTTAACTCATAACATTTTAGATATCAATTTAATGCATACAATTTTTTATTTAGGCAAATGAGATCCATAAAATGTAATGAGCTGTGAAAATAACTTTATTTCGTACTCTTCCAAAAGACATTAAATTATTACGAAAGTAAACAACAGTTTACTTTATTCTCTATGCCATTGATCATTGCTAATGATACGATATTTTAAATTTGCAATAATTATTAAATTTATTTCCATTTAAATAGGTCAAAATTTACTATAAGTTCTAAAAAGAATTTCTACATATATGAGAAATCAAGTTTATTAGATAGATAACATATACGATCACATATAATTTTAATACATTTTTTTTTTATTTCAAAACTTTATTTATCGCAATATATTTTTTTCCTATATCATGATTACTTTAAAAAATTATGTAGTTAAAAATAGTAAATATCACATTATCATCTAAAGGGGAAATATATACATAAAATATCATAATGTAGTTGACATTTTTTTTGGCAATTACTTACACGATATATTTTTCACTTACAATCATGAAATACAAGTTGATACATTTTTATATTACACGGTCGAAGAAAAGAGGTTTACAGCATTCATAAAATATATAACCTAGAAAAAGAATTTAGCTTATTAGCATTACTAAGAAATTGAATTTATTAGATCCAATTGAAATAATATTTTGTTTAAAACGTAAATTCGCTTAAACAAACAATTACATTTTATTTATGTTATGCATGCCTGTAAATACCGAGTAATCTCAGAACTTATTTGTCAGAAATCTAATACAACCACCATTAAAATAAGATGTCTTAAAAGACATAAATCCAAGTTCGCTTCGTTAAGAAAAGGGAATCACATTTGAAATCTAAGATTAACGTCTCCTATTTGAATAAAGATCTTTCTCCCGTCCCAGCTGAAAACTGGGGGAATAAATTCGATATCTTGCAACTTAACTCTTTTCGATTGATGTTTCCTCCAAGGCAGGTCGAAATTCGCTTAAGTGAACCCTACCTCTCAAGAAAATGCGATAAAGAACAAAATTAAAGAGGACGTCTTAAACTAAATCCATGGATCTTCCAAATGAATGCGGCCAATCGGTTCGTCCTTAATTCAGGATCACGAATCTCCATTAGTAGAAGAGGTTTTCCTTTGTCGCCGGGCCTTTTAAGGCAAGAATTCGGACATCGTTCTCTGGAGATCGGTCATTAAAGAGTTGCGGCTCTCCTTTCTCGGTTAAGATTAGCTGGTACAGGAAGAAGTTGTTAAATTGCGTAGATTTTTAGCCTTTCTTTGAGGTTTATTTGCAAATAATTTAAATTGGTAATACAGGTGCTGAGAAAAGGATTAAGTGATGTGATGGTATACAGTATAAAGAATATATATGTATATTTCTGTTAATTTATCTTCTAATTTTTTTAAAAGAAAGTGAAAAATAGTGAACTGTTATGAAAGAAGAAGAAATATCATAAGTAAGACATGGTGGGAATTAACGACAACAAAAATGTAAGTTTAAAAAAAATGATAATTTCTGTTTAAAAATTGTTTTGTATATCACATAGTTTCTCTCGTATAAAAGCAATGATATTAATATTTAATTTAATAATTTTACTTATATTAAAAAAAAAGAATTTTATATTTTTATTTGTTACGAAGCAGTAGAAATTATGCTGAGTATAATTAAAACGTATAGAAGGTAAGCAATTGTGATTTATAAGTGAAAATAGAATAACAATGATAAAAATAACAAGAAAATTAAGAAATAATAATAAACGAATATAAATATCCAACTTTTGGAGTAAGTTTTAACGGCTATTTCATTCTTGTGCTGTCAACTTGAATTCATAATTTAATTCCTTTAATTTCTGAGGAATTAATCGTTATAAAAACGAATATGTTTTATTTTATTTAAATGACATCCACTTTCATTCATTACATGTTTTTTTTTATATTTAAATCAAAACAATGATTTAAAAAAAAATAGAAATTATTGCTTAAACACAAATAAGTGTACAACTAATTTCGAAAGTGTGATGCTATAGTCTTAACATAATTTACGTGATCATTTTTGAAAAACGAATATACGCTTTTCTGAACCCTTTTGAAGACTTCTTTTTATTTTCGAAGACTTCCTCTGTTGTTTTTTATTGTGAAATGAATTTCTTCGATTTCATTATGCATTTAATTTTCTATTAGCTACACTCTCTGCACTTTTAAACGAAAAAATATCTTTAGGTTTTAGCATTTATTGCAAAACATAAATGTTTAACTTTAAAATATTTTTTTAACCTTTCCGCATATAAACTAATCCCTTGGAGAGAATCTAAACTTAAAGATAATCATTAAATTGCTCTGTGTACATTTTATAGGATGTGAATATTACGAAGTGAAAAAGGATATAAAGGCTCTACTTTGAAGTTCTACTATAATGCCCAACGAAAATTATTCTTATAACAATAACAATAAAGATACATAAATAACCATTTGATGTAGCAATAAAATTGACACGCTATTAATTATGAAAATTGAAAGCATTGCTACAAATTTTGTAAAAAATTAATATTAAAATATTTATTAACATTCTTAGCAATTAAACTGATATTATTCAAAGCATAATCCCATACTTTTTTAAGATATTGAGTAAACAAAAGTGCCTATTCCGTCTCGTCATTCTGCATTTGGAATGAAATAGAATTGAATGATGGGAATGCCACTAATCTGGCAGAAAAATAGCATCAAGTTTTCACATGACTCATATTTCGCAATCCCCAACATTTAGAAAAGCGATGGTTTTTGTCACCTCAAAATCAATCGAATTCTGCATTTTTTTTTTTCTCGGGCCCCGAATTTTTTAAGTGAAAAACTAGATTAAACCGGTTTGAAATAGTATCGGGACTATCAGGTTACGCACACGTCAATGTTCAGAAAAACGAAGGTTATTTTTCATCTCAAAATCGTTCGAGCTCCAAAGCTTTTTCTCTTGGCCAGATATTTTTTTTTTTTTTTTTTTTTTTTTTTGCGAAAATGTAGTTTATACTGGTTTAAAATGATCACGTGACTGTTGTATTGTGCAAATCATCAACTTTTAAAAAATCGAGGGATCTTTTCCATCTCTCGTTCGAGTTCCAAAACTTTTCTCTGCCAGCTAAGAACACTAAAAATTAATATATAACTTTCGATACCTCCCCTCGTTGCTTTGCATTCATTCCTATTTTCTTCTCTGTGCTTTTTCGGGCGATGTCTTCTTTCGACCCTGCCTTTTATTGGCCAGAAATGGATACCTGGTACATGGTGGACATTTGCGCCGTGTAACTTTTTTCGGTGGTAAGTCGCCAAATATGACAGCCTTCTTTAGGATTTTCTAATGACCCTAAAAGCGAAAAGTTGATGCCTGAAAAGAGTTAAATCGCCTCTTTTCTGCCGTGCATTTTGAGGCTTCCAAAACCTCAAACCAAAACAACATCATGTTCTCACATGATAAAAATGTACAATTTATCAATAAGAAGAGAGTGCATTTGTTTCTTTTTTTCAATTCAGAAATTAAATAGTAATTTTCGGAAAATATCTTATGTTTTTGCCAACTTTCATTTTTAAAGCAGGATGCTCTATGGCGGTAAACACAGATTTGTATAAAGTTTTTCTATCAGACATTATTCGAATGAGTACAATGGTGCTCGAACTAAGAGACATTTAACGCTTGGGAAAAATTTAATTAAATATTGTTGAACGTGAAGTTTGTAAGAATAAACACGTTAAAAATAGCGAAAGAACTTCACCTCAAGCAGATTGCTACGCATGTTTAGGAGCCATCATACGAAATATCGCCCGCCTCGACTTTACCGTGTGCTTGTCAATATGACCTGCAGTGACGAGAATTGAGTTTGCAATTGAGTCTCCCTATCCTCCTGCTAATTTAATCAAAAATGTCGAATAATTTTACAATTTTGTAAAAAATACCATTTTTTTTATTTTGACTATCGCAGTTTTGAGTAACCGTATGCTAATACTTTTGAATAGGCATGCCAAAAGACAGACATATTTTTCCTAGATTTTGTTCAAAATTTGAAATATCTTTAATCCTCGTATTAGCACATGATATTGTAAGATATCATCACGATGTTGTCCCATATTGTGAAGATATTATAACATTGTTCTTAGGCATGCTGTGCTAATAAGACCAGGAGATAAGAATTTTGCGTATATTCTCATTCTTTCTACGTTCAAGCTCTAAATAGGCACAGATGAAGTATGCAGACAGATGGTTTATTCGTAAAAATATTTCTTTCAAAATTCGACTGAATTTGCAATTTTGTTATTCAGTTATAATTTCAAATTATTCAACCTGGAACACTGCATTTAAAAAAAGCAGCTTTAGAAGGCATATATTATATTATAAAGATGGCGATATATAATTCAAATTCCCGTGATAAAATTTTTTGGCCATAATATTTTTTTCTTTCTTTCTATACTTCCTGTGCGATAAATCAAGAAAGAACAAAACTCTTACATGCGGAATGATAATAAATGTTTCGAATATTACTCTTGCATATCTTCCTGAAAATTTATCTGCAACTGAACTACTTTTATTAGCATAACGAATGGATCAACATCGGAGAGATTGATATTAAGATGGCATCATTCAAACTAACCAATAGTGATTTAAAGCGATGATTTCAAATATCTATTCATCATGAAATGTAAACCTAGACATCATCTATGAGAAGAGAACGCTTTATCTTTGCCAAAATATGCAGTAAACTGATCGTTAAGACAGGAAATTATGCACAATGCTTATGCATTACATTTTCGATATAGGTATAGTAACATAAAGATATGTTGCCCTAATATTCATTTGAATCAGGCCCATCGTGTAATTATGGCTATTGATCACATTTTCCTCTTCATAATTGATAAAAAATGTAAGGTGAAATGTTCAGACATTAGAAACATATGTTGAAGACATAACATAGTTGATATATATTTTTTAAAACAAATTCCCCGGGACACGTTTGGGTTATTTCAAAGGATATTACTTTATATCAAAATTTCAAATTGAGAAATAAATCAAAAAATCTTGAGAAACAATGGTGAAAATTTCTCTCAAGTACTCAATAGTAACTATATATATATATATATATATATATATATATATATATATATATATATATATAGCAGAGTTTCCAATGGAAAGAGTAACAGCTTACGAAAAAAATAAAGTAAAAAAATTAAAATTTACTCTTATTTTACCAAGAATCAATGCTTTTCAGTATTTTTGAATTTAAAAGTGTTGTTAACAAATATAACTAATATATTACTAACTAGTATATTTTAACAACATAGACTCTATTACAACGTATCGATTTTAATTTCTTAAATCAATTTATATTTTAAATTATAAGAAATTTTTCTTTCTTTTCGACAATCATCATCATGTTTAGAAAATCAATATGTATACTATCATAATTAATTATAAATACTATTCAATGTTTGCATATAAAAATCCTGTAATAGTTTTTCCAATGTTGATGCAAATCCCTATTATTTGATTTGCTTAAGAATTCTCTTAGGAAAAGCGTTCTTGAATTCTAAGAAAGAAAAACTATTTTCCTTTTAATACATCAAATATATTTGTACAGCATATTAATTAAATTTAATCTAGATTCAGAAAATAATAGTCTGCCTTATTGTTTGCGGGCTTTTATAATTCTTTTCTATATCAAAAGATTTTTTCAAACAAACAAAAACATGAAATAGACAAAACAAGCAATAAAAAAAATAGTCCAAGTTACAGCAGAAATCCAAGAAAATGACATGCGTTTTTCCATGGTTGTGTTTAATATGACATTCAAGATGTTATGCATTATACAAAAGATGAATCAATGTTGCGTGGTAAAGAATTTTGACCACCTGCACTTTCTCGCGAAAATCTCTTTCTAGTTCGTTGGAGAACTTGAAGCCTTTATGTGGTATGTTTTATTCTACTTGAAATAAGTTAGCTTATGTAAAGCATTTATTTAAATATATGTGCATAAATGTCTTTTTATTCCTATAAATAAACATTTCATAATAGGTCTATAACCTTCTGTTCATAAAAATTGACTCGCAGTTAATGGTACAAATAAATGTTTAGAATCATAAATATGTAACTTAATGATTTTCCAAACGGTTGATATTTTATAAATTTTGAATTGCTTTGTAACTTTACTTTTGTTTCCTTGAAAATTGAATTCGTAAATTAAAATGAGAATTGGGTCGTGATAAGGAGTAAAAAAGAAAGAAATTGAATTTATTTTCATAAATATTTTGATAATATAGGCTGTTGGAAGAAAATTATTTTTTTTATTTAAAGGCTTTTTATTAAAGGCTTTTATTTAAAGGCTCGACTTTTAGGCTAAACATCACAGTGGTGGAACAGGTAATGACAGGCGATGAAACAGTTTACATTTAAAAGACGGAAGAAAGTTAATTTCGTAAACATATAGGTAAATAAGAATCTCTTTTAAGCAAGTAATGAGTATTATTTAACCTGTTCCAAAATGTCGATTCGGGGTTTATTTTAAGCAGCGATATAAAAATCTTCAAAATTTATGACAAGACAAGTTTTGCTTTTCAAAACCAGATAAGATTTTGTCAAAGGATCATGTTAACAAATTCATTCCTTTGGACTGTCGGTGTCCTGGCATAGGGGTAGCGTGTCTTCTCCGTGATCTGGGCGTCCCGGGTTCGAGTCTCGGTTTTGACATGGTTGCTCTTTTGTGTTTTGTCTGTGAGGTGTGTGAGTATGCCCCCCTGTAAAAAGAGGTTGTGCAAGCGAATGTGACGCATGAAGTAGCTAAGTCGTACTCTTGGCCCCAGTTTGCGCTACTGAAAAAACAAGAAACGTTCATTCGGATTAAATCTCTAACAGATAACTGTTAGTGGGCTTGTAAAGTGCCATAAGTCACAACATACACAACACATTCCTTTGGACTATACAAAGTAAAGAGTTCCCGGCATATTGAAACAGTTTTTTCATTCTTCGAAAAACCTTCAGTATTAAAGGAGTTTAAATTCAATTCCTACGCTCAGATAAAGGGCTAAAACCCCAAACAGAAATAGAAGAAATTTTTAATACGAAGAAAGAATAAGTAAAAGATAGACTAAAGTTCAATTAAATCGAATAGTAAGACAAAATATCTAAAGTATAAATTCATGAAAATATATATCCTTTAAATTATCAGAATATAAATCATATAGGAAAAAGAAAACTGGAGTATTTGTAAGAAGCTAAATTAAGTCTTGAAATTGTAATTAAATTAAAAAGTAGCAATATAAAAGAAAAGCAATTTCAAATGCCATAAGAAATTAACCAATTTTTCCTTGACATTTTTTTCTCTTGTGAAGGATATGATGTTCATGTATTACATACACATCAGCATTATTTAAAAGCCATTGCAATTAAAAATGGGGCGAAAATGATTCAACAACTCATGCAGAATGCAATTATACGTAGACTGTTTTTCAACATTGATATTTTGATGGACAGCATTCCTAAATGTTGGAACCGACTTCATATCCTTTGCGTTATGATCAGAGAGCTAAGATGATACCGCTTAAATATCAGAACCAAACATACATGAATTTTAGTTAATATTCACGGATACTAAATTGAATCAGAATTGGATCTTGCATAAAAACTAGTCTTGTACCAGCCAGTGTCCCTTATATAATCTGAAATTGAACCACTGGCTTATCATATATCTAATAATGCAAAAAAAATATCTACTTTTAAAAAATCCCACGGAAATTTTCTATAAACTTCGTTTTCAAGTATTTCTTTTGTATTCTAAATATTTATCAATACTTTAAAACTTATATTCTAATATTAATGCAAATTCTATATTCAAAAACACCCATTATCTCTTAGATTGTACAAGAAAGGCAAAATGATAGAATTTTTAAAACTTAATTACGTTTAACAGAATTTGCTTAGATTAATTTAAAACATGTCATATCTTATTATAAACAAAAAAAGTACTTCAGACGACTAAAAAGATTCCACTGCTTTGTAAATCCAATCAACTTTTCCACATAAAGAAAAAAGATTAAATAAAGCTTACCATAAGAAAAATCAAATTAACTTCAAATAAACACCAACAACCACGAAAACAGACATTTTTAAAAATATAAAATCAAATCCTGAAGAAGGCGGTATAAAAAAAATTAGAATCAAGAAAGCATTTTCTACTTATACACGTTTCTTTTCTTTCAAGAGAGTGAAAACTGCAGATAAAGAAATCCGCCGCAAGCATTGTTTTTAATGACTTAATAACAAACTTAAAACACTACTTGCAGATTTTTTATTGTTCTGCATTTCTGAGCCGTCATCATAAAAATTAGATTCATAAAAATTAATGCATGCTGTTATTTTTTCATGTCGAAATATTCGAACACTCACAATTAAAGTTAATTTCGAAATTGTTCCGTGACCATAATCGTAGTAGTAGTAGTTTCGTAGTATCGTTTAGTACTTAATCGCTTTAGTAGTTTATTACTACTAAAACCACGGGAGTATGAAACAAAATCTTAGTAATAAAAAATACATAAAATAGCTTTTATTCCTTTTTTATAGTCTTGAGAAAAAAATTATTATTATTTTCGCTTAAAATGATCATTTTATCCGAGAACTAATCTGAAATACATTTTTATAACATTTCCTAAATGTCTCTAAATCTCGAATTTAGAAGCATGCCAGACTTTAAATAGTTTAATATTTTGAATGCATACACTTAAAAAGGTTCATTTTAAATCTATTCAAGTTTTTAAACGCTTGTAAATAAAGAGTTATACTTCTTTTGTAGTAATTTTCCGCATTCTTTACGCAATACTGACTTCAAATATATTCCTTGAAAAGAAAAAGTTCCCAACTTCTTATGAAAATAATACATTCTTTATTAATAAATAAACAAAGAAAAAGGAATTTTATAAATAATTTAATATGAAAGTATTTTGAAATCCTTTGTTTAACTTGACTTGTTTCAGATTCGTAAAATGTTATATTCAACTTTTTTATTGAAATTTTGATAAGATAAGATGATATTTCATTTGATTTGATTTATTACTCCATTTTATGATTTAAAAAAACATAGCATCAGTAAATCAATATTTCTAATCA
Source organism: Argiope bruennichi (assembly GCF_947563725.1). Lineage (NCBI taxonomy): Eukaryota > Metazoa > Arthropoda > Arachnida > Araneae > Araneidae > Argiope > Argiope bruennichi. Next base: position 47,407,849 of record NC_079153.1, on the reverse strand, counting down.
AAGTTTTGCTCAATATTAGTTTGACAATAACATCCTGAATTTAGAAAAAAAAATGGTGTTTGTATCAGTATAATAAAAAAAATTACGAAATATCTTAAAGGAAAATATAGAGATTAATAAAAATAGGAAAAGTTGAAAACGCACTTAATATTGATGTAAATAATTTTCTATTAGAAATTATTCATTTTTACTGCTGTATATTTTTTGGGGGAAAAAGCACAATAATGTAGGTGTTTCATTAAAGCGTACAGAACTGAAAAAAATTACCATAAAAAATTAAAACAATAGAAATAATACAAATAAAAACTCCAAAACATTCTTTGAAAGACTAAAATAAATTATAAATATATTTGCAAATCATATTCGATTAGAACATATCCAATAATGCTTTACGATCTCATTATTTTTAGAGACCCTTTTCCATCTTTTTTCATAAAATTAAATAATTATGTACATTGTAAAAATACGTTGAATCTTCCCTCAGCATACTCGATTACAAGACAAAAAACAAATGTTTTATAAGCGTTATATACAGTATATACAATATACAGTAATAAAGTAATGAAATATACAGTATACAATATACAGTAATGTAATATGCAATAATCTCAGTAATATGTAATATTCATTATTCAGCATATTACTGAATGTTTTATAAAATATACACATTGCGGATATTGAAAGCTGTTTTAATTGCTCAAAATTCTGATACACAATATATCTTTGTTAAAGAAAGATACTCTAATTCTATTCAAATTTATATGCCCAATTCCTTTGCCACTCTAAAATATATGAATTTATCCAGCAAGAAGGATAAAAAAATTCAATACCTTTTCAATTACTGAAATCATTTTCTTTTAATTTTAGATGCAAGTTTTATAACTAATATTATAATATACTCTTAAAAATGCTGAAGGAAATAACTGTATTAAATCTATAATATTGAATACTTCTAAAAAAATATAAAGAATATTTCAATAGATGTATCATGTAAAAAAAGTATGAAAATGTAAAAAAAAAATATTTCTAATCAAAATAAAGTTTTAATTATTTCCTTAATTATTTGCTTATATTTGAATTTATTATTATGCTTTATTTAAATGAACATGCCCTTATATTATAATAAAATGTAGGATTTTTTTCAAAAACGGAGATCCAAATAAAAATTTTAAATTTTGATACTTTTTCATAAACATTTTTCTTTCTTTTCATATATATCGAGACATAGTTGCTTTATAATATAGTTTTCACCACCACACATCCTATAAATTTGACTCTGATCTCGAAATTTTTGCACAATTTAATTTTCTGCATTACAATTTCCCAATAAAAGTAACTTTTTAAAACTATTTATTTTTATAAATTTTTACTTTTTTCTTCTTCAGTGCATTTTATTAATCGGCTTTTCTGCTTATATAAAAGGCATCAATTTTTTTATTATTACTGAATCAAAATTGGTTGAAAGTCTTTAACCGACAAGTAATTATGCCATGAAAAAATTAAATCATTGTCTTAATAAATAATTAGATAAACAGGTATTTAGATAAACAGAGTTCGGAATTCTAAACATCAGAAGATGAAAGAAAATTAGGTCGCCATTTTCCAATTTTAAAAACGGGAAATAATTTAAGTTAAAAGAAGGGGTCTCAAAATGTATCAGTTGAGGATAAGCAGATTTTACAAAAGAAATAAATAATGCAAATATGAAAGTGCATCTCTGGTAATTTTTATGGAATTCATTTACTTAGAATATTTTAGAGAAATATATTTCCCAACATTTGTTACTATTTCATTCATTTGAATGAAAAGTTTAATATTTTCTTTAAACATACAGCCAGTTCTCTAAGATAAAAAAAATAAAAAATAAACATTTTTTATAATATATTTATCCGAGTAAATCATAAATTGTTTTCATAATAAGCCTGAATTGGTTAAAGTAAATAAAAAGAAATTCTTATAGCAAAGTAAAAGTGAATTCCATTTTTAAGGAAATAAATTTATTTTAATTCTGAATATTTGATTACCAATCTTCAAGACCTATATTCATTAATATTTAATAGATATTCAAAATGAAGTGGCTTGAATTTGATTTAAACATATAAATGCTCATTTCTCATTTCTCGAGTTTTATCTTAAATTCAGTTTGATAGTAAAATACAAAATGAAATACATAGTGATAAAGCAAATAAAAAATTTTAAAAATTTAAAGCCAAAATCTTGTTCTTTAGAACGGCGAGAATTGTCAAATATTGATTCTGAATTCTTATCGTCCACAATAGAAATGTTAATAAAATTAAATCTACGATCGCAAATTTCAATTTATCATTCAAGTTATCATGTGAGAACATTATTATTTTTAAGTCATTATTTATCTTAATTAATTTAAGTCATTAACCAGTTTAAACCGGTTTGAAACAATCACGATACTTCTCTATCGGTCTCTCTATGCGTATATATATAATTTTTTAAACTTTCATTTTTTCTAGCTGGCAAACAAAGTTTTGGAGCTCAACCGATTTTGAGATGAAATAACAGCTATGATATCATAGTTCTACGTCAACCTTTTAAAAACACATCTGTTGTCAAAGAAGCATACATAATAATAATACAATGCTGTTAAAAGCAGGTAAAAAAATATATGTGATTAAAAGATGATGATGAAAATTGCCATTTATTCTTTATTCATTGCCTACGCTTTATTCATTGTCTAGAGCTTCAAAACCCCTAACCAAAACAACATCATGTTCTCACATGATATTAAATTTATGTAATAGCAAGTCGCAATTTCACAAAGTTAAAAACTATGCAATAACGCACATATATTTCATTTTATTTTAAGCCTTCTAAATGAATAAAATGACATGAAGCAAAAGTCTAATAACTTTACTCTTACATTGAAAAATGTCAGGTCTCTCAAGTATAAAATAATCCTAATAGCTCAGGATTGAGGTAACTTTGTTTCAAAGGGTGATATGTCTTAAAAAAGAATTTTTTGCTGCGTATTATTTTATATCTTTAGAGTTGAAATAAAAGTGCAATAACATTTTGCTTCACAGACACGTAAGAAAGTTTCGGATTTCTCTACAATAAAGTTTAAAGTTTTGCGTCAGTGTTTGACGTTTTGACATTCTTAAATCGTAATAACATTGCAATCAAGAATTTTATTTAATATCGAAAGAGAAATGTATTTTTGTTTCATTTTGAATTGTTGAAAGAAAGTTTATCTAGAAACTTGGTCGCAATATTCTTAGATTTTATTTTTAAAAAGTAAATTAAATATAAATAATTTAATAAATCGTACTAATAAACATTGTTTTCCGGTTATATAAGTAGGATTATTTCTAATAGATTTTAGCAATTTTTAAATAAAAGATATAGTTAGTGAAAAAATTCAAAAAGCATTTAAATAATGTTATGAATGAATTTTTAAATTGATTGTATAAATAATTAATATTATAATGAACTGTTAAAGAAATACAAAATGTACTCTTATAAGTCAATAAACCTTATGTATGAAGTAAAATATCATGCGTTCTTCAAAAAAAAAGCATTTTTCATAATTTAGTAATAATTTTTTTTTCATTACAAATCTTTTTCTAAAATTTAATATTACTTTTCATTCTTAAATGATTTCATGACTAAATTGGCAGATAATTTTAATAATAATAATGAAGATCATTCGATTGTCCAAATTTATTTTCATATATAAATAAAAATGATGAAATTATAAGAGTAGAACAACAAATTATGTTAAAATTCACTTTTACGATTCATTTTTCCGACTTCTTGAAACCTACTGTATTCAAATTTTAAATTAATGTCAATTATTTAAAATATATTAGCAACAGAGTGATAGACTCTTGAACTGAAATACTGGGAAACTATGATACAGTATAAGTTAAATAGCATTGCAGCAGAAATATCGCAGATTATTACATTAGCGCTCTTGTAATAACAATCTTGTAATAACTCTTGTAATATCAATGATTCTGTCATACACAATAAAATGGAACAATAAAATTTAAAAATTAAAATGTTTGCAATGATTTCGTCAAACTAGTCCAATCACACTTAATAAGATTTCTAAATTTAATAAAAATAAAACAATGAGTAGTATATCTACTTCTGTGGTTAAAACACTTATTTAATACTCTTTACTTTTTTCAGGGCATTCATTGTTCGTCATAAATTCATCTCTTATGATTAACAGCCTTAAGATAAGCGCCTTTTCATGAAAGTAATGCAAAAAAACCTTCATGTATCAGTCATATAAATTGATGTATGTCTCTGAAGAGGCTTGAAAATTTGACATTTGCTCTAAACAAGATTTCTTGGTTTCGAGTGAAATTCTTTTGTGAATTTCATTAAATACACATCACTTTGCCCAAAATAAAGAAGTATTTTGTGCATTTTTCTGTCTAAAAAGAACATTTATTGAATTCAATAGTCAATATTCTTTTTATCTGAGGGTATTCATTATTTTTCATAAATGCGTCTATTCTGATTTAAAGCCTTTATATAAGCATTCGTTCATGAAAATGATAGAAAAAAAAACTTGACGCATCACTCACATAAACTTGATGTATGTCGCTGAAGAGACTGGAAAATTTGACATCTGCTCAGAACAAGATTTCAGGCGCACTGCTTTTGTGAATTTCATTAAATCCAATATCGTTCTGCTCAAAATAAAGCGGTATGATGTAAAATTTTCTTTCTAAAAGAAACATTTGCTGCTAGATATAATACTTTGTTGTTTTTTCCCTCAGGACTTCATCATCTGTCGTGAATTCGTCTCTTCTGATTAACTGCCACTAAGATAAGCGTCCGTTGATGAAAGTGATAGAAAAAAACTTGATGTATCACTCACACAAAATTGAAGTATGTCGCTGAAGAGACTTGAAAATTTGACATCTGATCAAGGCAAAATTTCTTAGTTTCGAGAGCACTTCTTTTGTGAATTTCATTAAATTGAACATCACCCTACTCAAAAGTGTTTTGTATTAGTTTTTTCTTTATGAAAGAAACATTTGCTGCTAAATAAAGTAATTTATCAATGTATAAAGTAATTTATACCTTTTCTGTGGGTAAGAGTTTTAGCTAATGATTACCAAATAATTTCTGAGCTCCCTATTATTAATATACATAACATAAAGAATAGTTACCTAGGATTAATCCATTCCTCAAAGAAAAAGCTACAGATTAATTAATTCTTTTTCTCAAAAGCATTAGTTTCTTCCATAATTGCTTGACTCTTATCATTTGTGAGTCTGTTTACTACTTGTCTCTTCTAAATGAAGGAACTGAACCTGTAAATTAGCTGTAAATAAGATTCCTCTCTAATGATTATTGATAAATTGTGATTTTCACTATCAGCAAATTAACTACTTAGGACATACAACAAAATATTAGGTAATAATCCTTGCTAGTATTCATCATTTGTGAATTTATTGCTATCCGCAAGTATATTTCTCTACTGTTTTAAATAATTAAAATGTCCCAGTTCTTCAAAGAAATATGAAACTAAAAGAATAGTTGGATTCTTCCATGCATCAAAGATTGGTAAGATTCTTCTAGTCATTCTAATCATATGAAAGTTTTTCAGCATCTGTAATATACTCGTAAATATATTACATAACCATTTACTATCATCTATATTAAGTCTTTCATCATCTTTCTTACAGCTAAGAAGACTAAGCTTGCTAATATTTAACTGATTTGGTACAACATACAGAAACTAAAAACTTTCCATCTAATGATTATAAATTCCAGTAGTGATAAAAATATTGGATTTGGGTTCTTTCTTCATACTAAAAAATTCACAATGTTTAAATTTATTTGTTCAATAGTTTACGAACAAATTTATTCTTGGAATGTTTTGATACACTGGTCAAAATCAAAGCTCTTTCATATCATGATTATATGAAACAATGCATTAATTTTCGAAATAATAATAAAAAAAACTCAGATACAATTTTTATCTTTTTTAAAATGCATAGTTTTACAAAGAATTTCATTTTTAAAAGCATTTCTATCAAACATATTTTAATCATGTAATGTCATCATGATAAAAGAAATAGCGAATTTCAATCTGCTTAGTTATCTTTACAATTTACATCTAAAATACTATTCGAATCTGCATGTTCGTGAACATCAAAATACAACGAATCCATAGCATCGATTATACACAATTTAACGAAAACTATTTTTATTCTAAGCACGCAAGTCTTTAATCTAAAAAAAATAAATAACCAATATCAAGACATGATGGAAATGTGGATTCTTTCTGCTCCAGTACGAACAAATTAATAAAACACAAGACGATAAAAAAATTCAAATAAATACTAAAACAAAATACAACTCCCAAAGTTTTAATAGAAGCCCTCATGCTATTTTATAGAGCGAATCCACCATCTTCTCCACAGATGGGCTCATAGTTTTAAACTTATCGGAAGGAAGCAAAGCATTTTTTAGCAGCAATATTTAGAAGAAGTGGATTTTAGTGAGGAAAAGACCTAATAGAATTTCGATTTGACGGGGGTCGATACACTTTAGCTGGCTAGTAATTGAGTATTGATGCGAAGGGAACATTTAGCAAGTAACTTATGGTCTCGAATCTATTACATCTCGCAGATTTTCCCTTCTTCGTCCCAGTGATTTGACAGATTACCGATATCATTTGTTTTCTCCCTACTCATGGATCGTTAGAGAGCAAAGATGCAGCTGAAAGACTGTGATTAGTATATCTCGTGAACGGAGCAGGGAAAAATTATGGGATGGAAAAGAGATAATTTTTTTCCTCATCTGACTAAGCTGCAATAAAATCAATTCATTAATTCCCTTTAGGGACAAAATCGAAGCATGACGCAGCATTGTGGATGGATTTTTTTTGGTCTGAAGTGAATCATGATGGTGGCTAAAACAGATATGAAAAATAGGGATCTAGAAATAGCATCAAAATGAATGTAAGACTTGTACAGTGGTTAAATGAAATTTATCTTCACAGTGACTGGAATTGCTATCTGTTATTTATAAATCAATGGTTTTTAACTTTTAATGCTTCTTCTAATAAAAAAAAAACTGTAATAAAATACGAAAAAATAGTTTTAAATGTTTCTAATACTATGATTATGCCGAATTTTTATTCTTAATTATTAATATGTTTTTTTTTGTTTTGTTTTTTAGATTTTAGAAAAGTTTTTGTGGCATTGTTTCAAGTAAACATTTGTTGGGTTATGATACTTGCTATGTTGGACTTCATTTTCGAAATTCTGTTAAACATATACGTTGTTTTTCATAATTTTCCTTTTATTGAATTATATAATCTTTCGAGGGACAGTGCAGCGAATTCAACATTTTCATCTTCCTTCTACAATGAGTTTTTGTATAAGGTACACCAATGAATAAGTTATATCACTGACTCTCCGACCCGCCCGAAGGTACACAGGTAAATAATACTGAATGATCGGACCGTTGCAAAAGCAACATTGGCAGGGACTGTGGTTGAGTTCTAAGGACCATCACGGGCCACGGTACAAGCCTTCCAGAAGGAAGTATGCCCCGCCATCGATGGGAAGAGCCGCCAGATCCACCACCTATTTATGTACCCACTAGGGTGGCGAGATCCAACCACCATACTGGAAGCATCTCATCCGCATTTCGGGTGCCCCCCCCGGGCGTTGTACTCCATTGAGTATATTATTCAATGCAAATCATGTTTTTGTGTATGATAGATTATTTAGAATTCGAAAGTAGATAAATAGAATGTAACAATATCAATACAAATTGTGCTTGCATCATCAATACCAATTTCAACACAAGTACAGTAATTCAGGGTTTCTCATAAATGATAATATATGCCTGATAATATCTTCAAGATTTAATAACATCTCTATAATTACAACAAAGTACAGCTATTTTAATTCTGAATATAAAAATACATAAATTGTAGTGCATGTAAGAAATATAATTACATATATAATAAAATGATAAACGATGGCATAATATCCAATTTCAGATAATTTATCAAGTCATTTTCATACAGATCGATTAAAAAAAATTCTTTTCATTATATACTATTACAAAATTTCTTTTCAATTGTTTATTAATTTTCGTGCATATTACTTTATTAAATATTATATGATTCATAAAGATCGAAAGGATTGACCTAATGTATAAACATTTTAATTCAGAAGAAATTAATTAAAAACTTTTGAAATAGAAAATTAGAATCAGAAAATGCAGGAAGTTTTAAAAGAATTAGAAGTTTAGTAACTAGATTTAGTGTTAGCCATTGGGAACTTGCATTAAAAATTAATTAAAATTACAGATTTCTGACACAAAGAAAATTTATATGTATTATATACCTAACATAATAAGAATACTTCTAACCAGATAAATGATAAAATTCCAAAGAAGATAATTAAGATTAGAATTAATGTATCAGTGAAATGCAGAAGAAAAATGTATCGAAAGAAAATAAGATCTTAGAAATATGCATTATAAAATAGACAAGTGACGGAAAAAAAATTAGGAACAATCTGATAAAAAAGTATCAGTTATTTTTTCCCCTTAAAGTTTTTGTTATTACAATCATTACTTAAAGTGCCATTTGGAAATGTTATAGCAACTATCGGTATTTATCGCACTCTTACATATAGTTCGTAATTGAATAACAATCCCTCTTTCAATATGAAATTAATCTGGTTTATATTAGAGACTGTAATTTGTTACTTTAATATAAATTCTAGCTACTTTTCTCACACATGTTCAGATTATTTTATATATGAAAGTTCCTAATGGAATGGAGTCTATAAAATTTCTATGCGATTAAAATTTTAAATGCCTCAGTAATATATTTCAATTTCTGCTTCGCGGTTTTGTAATTTCACTTTCTGGTTTCTCTAGAAAACTGCACAAATAATAAGCAAAATCTTTTTTCTTTGTCACATGATTAAATATTTGATGGAATAAAGAAAACATTTGGATCCCGTTGCAGTAATGAGGTATATTACTATAAGTTATACAGAAAATAAAATTTTTAAAACTTCAGAAATATAGGAAATATTGTATGATTAAAAGATAATTTTTTAAAAAAATGTTTAAGCTGTTTAAAAATTTATTTTGTGCAATAATATTTCCTGGTGCTATCTCAGTAAAACATAAAAGTTTCGGCTAAATTTTAATTAATTAAAATTTTAAAAGCTCCATTCTGGGGTACATTAATGCCCTTTAAAGTTAAGGCATGCCAAATTTGGTAGCTTTGGATCAAATAGTTTATCTTGTACAGTGCAAATACACGCATTCTCTTTATTTACTGCTTATTTACGAAAAGTTAAATAATCCTTTAAAGAATTTAATAATATCTTATAGAAACTTCTTTTATATTATTTTAAATTTATTTTATTAAAGATAATAAGTTCATTGGGTTTAATTATGGTTTCAAACATATGAAATACACTCCACCTACTATATTGAAATCTTTAGGTATACAGTTTTTTTTAAAATTATTTTTCAGAAATTTTACTCAGCAAACATTTATTGAATGCACTATACAAAGTGAGATAAAAAAAAGTCTAGCTTCGTAAATTACATCAGTATATATATCAACGAAACACACGATATCCGAATACTATTCACTGCCTAATTTGTGTTGTCTGGGAAAATCTCACATATTTTATGTATTGCATTACAATTTTGGAACAAAGCAAACATATCATTCAGAAGATGAATACAAACAAATTCGAATTTACTGGAAGCTCCTCCATTTATCTCTCTACCCAAATTAAATAGGTAAAGAAAGTAAAGTTAACAAAATATGACATCATAAAAAATATATATGGTTAAGGAACTTTCAGCAATTTTATTTTTTTTAAATTTTATTATAAAATATACGAGCAACTCTTAATACATATATCAATAATTATATTTATAGTATCTTAAATCATCAATTCATTATATTTTGTATAAGACAAGGCTTCATCAAAATTGGATTATATAACTGGATTCAGTAATTAATTTCTCAATCTAATTCTGACAATATTTACGTCCATTTAAGACCTAAATATCAAATGACAATTTATAAAATTCACTCATCAGCAAATACCCAAATGCAGCCATAGACAGAAAGACAGGATAAATTAGTCATGGGGCTTAGACAAGAAGTAGTTAATTTTAGTATTACAGCAGGGAATGTGTGGAAAATTAATGAGTTATTTAGTGAGCAGGCAATACTTTGTGCAAGACTTCTGCAGTCTTCAGCTTACCCGCATGGAACGTTCAGCAGTAATCTTAGTAACGGCTCAGGAAATCACTTTAAATGTCCTAGGGAACAATGTCCTACATGGCCAGGAATAGGGGAGCTAGGATAATTTGTATGTGGGGGACATTTTATGGTCTCGAAACAGCGGAGAAGGTGGGATTTTTATCGGAGTTTAAATTGGTTTGTCAAGAATTGCTCTTAAATACAGGATCACTAATCTGAGAGGGAAATTGAGTTGATCCTATTTAACAGTGAATATCGATTTGCAAAGCTTAAAGCAGATTTGATTATGCAACTCAGTCTTGAAAGTTTATACAGTTTTATTTGAAATGTAGAACATAATTTTCATTTTAATGATTAATTTATTTTTGAAGGTAATTAATTCTGTTAACTACAATATCGTTTGCATGATTTATCAAAATATATATTTGTATTTAAAGAGACTTTCTATAATTTATTTATCAACTCTGCACAATATTTATTACTTTAAATACTTAAATGCTTTTATTAGGGCAACTAATTTTGAATCAAATTATACTGCCAGGCATACTTTTGTTTATATCTGTAACCTATATATCTATAACTAATATAAGGGATAAAACGTAAACTGGTATAATACAGATTACCTTTATGTCTAGAAGTTTAATCACAGCCGAAAACATCTATTTACATCTATTATCACTATTATGACAACATATTAGCTTTATACATGAATGTTTCCACAAAGGGAATTATGCTTTACTTTTAAATTTTGTTCAATAAATTGAAAAATAACGAATAATGTTCAACTAATTTTACTTTATAGATAAATCTGAAGTCACGAATTGTCGAAATCACATAAAAAATAGGATTTATTAAAAAGAATTTAAATAAATGTAAGTTTGTAGCGAATGCAGTTTTTGAAATTGTGCTTATATATGCGTGTATTATTATTTTACGAATCTCTCTTTCTTGAAATAGTGATTTTTTTTGCTTTCAAAGTAGTTATTTTTGAATTAAACATCTCGAATAAAACACAGTCAACTAGTTTAATGATTGCAGAAAACATGAAAATAAGTAAACTGTAATTTGAAAACATGAAATCCATTGAAATAGTATTAAAATAAATTTAAGACTTGCAATAGTTAAGTATTTTTTATACATTTCAGGAAAACGATCTTGAATTAACATAACGATTTTGTGGCGTTGTTTCTTTGGACAGTATGTCTCTTGGTAAGGAAGACAGATTTACAGATAGTTCAAACGGATGCTGAATGGATGCCGGATCAATAACTTTCGGCCTTGCTGACGAATTTGACGATTTTTGTGACATAAATAATGGATCCCAAATATTCGAGAATCTTGACGATATGATAACACACTAGTTCTCTTGACAATGTTTCTAGAATATTTTTTATCCTTTCGATGAAACTATAAAAATGTCGGTGACAATGCTGAAATCGGCGAGCAGACAAGTCAAGAAATGTCAGTATTTGAGATAAGTTTTTATCTTGTGACTTCTCTCTGAGCGTTTTATGCTGTTGTGATTATACAATCGTGATTTGCTCATTGTGTGCTGCTCCTTATTGACTATTTTTGTGCACACTTCGTTTGTATTGGGCTACTTTACATTTGTATTTTAGGTCAAAATATTGTACTGTTATCTGTTACTGAGCCTGATGAACTTTCCCATCCTACAACCCACAGATGGATTTTGGACTTTTTTCTAGAATCACGTATTCCTTCCAAATAATGCCAAATCACATTGCGTTATTCCCATATGAAGAAAAGCTGTCTGCTTTCTAATCATAGTTTCATAGCTTATTATTTCTGATGAAAAATTCTATTAATTATGGTCCGTATTATTCTTATTATTATTTGTTGTAATACCTTACAAATACAAATATTTGTATGAATCGTTATCCAAACCGATGATTTATAATTCAAATGTGTAGAGAAAAACTTTACTTTCAGAAAAAAATCTAAATATTTCTTCAGAGAAACTGGTCCTCATATAGCTCAGAAAAAAACCAAAACAAATGGCGTTTAAATCATACGAGGGCACTCTAAATATTTTCTATAATTAATTTACTAGATATCATTGTCTAAGGCATGGTGTATGTTATGATCCTGAAATCATTGATTTTTTTGCGGCTATAAATATGTAATCGATGAAATGTAACCTATAGTTTTACCCATTGAAAAATGTTAAGTAAACAAATTCAGAAATAATTCCAATGACCTTAAAAACATTTTATTCACTATGTGAAAATTTACATTTAAGCATAGTAGGAGCATTAAGTTAGCGCGTGAAATGCGATCATAAATAACTATTTACTGAAAAATTGTAGAGCATATATTTCTAATCAATTGAGTTCCAAAACTTTCTCATTGCTCATAAAACCCTCATGAAAAGCAATGTTCCCTCCTTTGTAATATTAAAAACTATATTCCCCTATCGAAATTAATTAGGAAACTTTCAGTTGCGAGATACTAGGTAATCTGAGTTATTACGGCGCTTCGCACAACTAAACATTAATGAAGCAATTCGCAAAACTGTGACTCAGGAACAGGTACCGCAGGGAACAAGCTCTTTCGGAATAATAACTGATAACACAACGTGCTGGCCCAGCTGTGGATCGGTCTGAAACAATTCCTACAGTCATAACTCAAGTTCGGGTATGTCTGCCTTACGTCGGGTACCCGAGTGCTTATTTAATTAGGCTCTTAATTGAATTTTAATCTATTTTTAATGGGTGTCGTAGAAAAGCAGGGTAGCAGCGTTGCTTCCTGTGCCCAAAAGTATCGATTTCTTCTAACCCACCTCCGGGGCTCATTCTTCCCCTTTCCCACCTCGTACAATCCGCAGTGGCGTGAAATTACGCCACTTGCTTCCAATGGTAGAAAAGCACTCATCTTTTATCGCGGCATCTGGCCAGCCGGCAGCATTCCTTTGTAACTATTATTCGCACCAGATTGAGATAGAGAGGGAGATAGAGGAGGGCATTAAAAAATAAAATACAATAACATCGCAGAATCACAAATTGGATCGGTTCAATTGTTGTTGATTTTGTGATTCATTCCACAGCGATGTTGAGAGGAGGGAGTGTTATTGTTATCGAAGAAACAATTACGCTTTATTGGTTTAAAAAGTAGTGCCGAGCTTGCACGAAATGGGATTGCAGGGTAGATAAGAGTGGGAATTTAAACACTGAAAAGTAATTTAAGGAAACATTCTTAAAATTTTTCGAAATGACAGTTCTTTGTTTGCAGAAAATCACGTTTAAGGATTGTCGACTAAATTGTTTAGTTTATCTTACTCCATTATAAACGATTTCTGGTGTTTAAATTACTTCTACTGTTGCTGCTATTATTGAATGGATAGAATATTATTAATACTTTGTCTTTTTTTATATTTTCTTTTTGTTTGAATATATTTCGGTGATGTAAAAAAAAGTCTACTAAAATAAATCAGTAAAATTATAGCGAACGCCAATCGCGATAAAATGTGTTGCTTTTTTGTGAGACGAATTTTTCTTTTTAACATTCTATAACGGTCAAAATAATTAATAAATGCATCTTGATTCTGATTGTTGCTTTAATTGAGTTTTTAATAATAGAATGTTTCTTGGAACAATTTAAATATCTCATAAATATCAAAGGAAATACTACTTTACTCAGAGGTAGATGACTTGTACAGTACAATTTCGAATCTGACCCTATACTCAGAACTGATATCAGATATGATCTGAATATGAATGAAATATAAGCTATATTATTTGGATTTAAATACAGAATCAGTTAGTGATATAGAAACAGATAAGTAGCAAAGTGATATAGAATCAGTTAGGGTAATTGGGAATGAATTTTCTAGATTTCATCGTTTTGTTTTCTTTAACTAGATGGTATGAGATAGAAAATAGGTATGTAATTTATGACAGTGCTTAACTATAACAGTTCTGGAAGATTAATTGAACAATGTATTATTTCTAAATTATTGATTAAATAAGGCTTAGTAAAAGGGACTTTCATAACTACTCTGAAATGTTTCCAAATGCTGCAAAGACGGCGAGGTAGTTAAGAACGTGGTTTTTGACTTCTGATGACAATAACGAACTGAGTTCCAGTGAATCCATTAGAAATGTCAAGAAACTAAAATCCCTTTAAAATTTATTTTGCCACTTGATTTCTGTTATTCAAAAGCAATGTTTTTTTAAAATTCTTTTTCACTAGTAAAAATATATTCTGCATTATAGAATACCACTTTTAAATTACCACAACTATTTAATACCTCAAATTTGGAGTAATTTATAATCATTCTATCTTTAATTTTGCCGAAAGAATTCAAGAAAGAAACTTTATAAAAACACAAGAGTCTGAGTATTTTAGCCCAGAAAAAGAAATAATTCATAAACATACTACAAAATAAGTAAGGATTATTAATTCAGTAGAAAGTACAGAACATATCGGATAAAACATTCAGTCTTCAATTAGTCTATTTTTTTTCTGACGTTTACATGATTATTTAAGAGATTGTATCTTTTATAATCTGACTAATTATTGGCGATCAAGCTCTCATGATCCACCAAATATGTTTTGATTTAGTTAAATAAGTATTTATGTAAATATGATAAGTTTAATCATACTCAGTTGATCACCGTCAATTTCGGAAGTCAACCAATTTATCCCAATCGTGGATGTTCGCAGTATAAGACAAAGGGCATTTTAAAACCTTTTTCTTTTTGTCCTGTTTAGAAAGAAACCTCCTAATTTGACGGATAAATTTCATAGCAAATCTGCTGTTCATATTTTTTATTATACTTTTACCTGTATCTACATCTTTTGTGACTAAATTTTAATCTACGCCAATCGTCAAACACGACAACAGTTTATGGAGGTGGTTTAACCCTTGACTGGGGAGGTTAAATTTTAGGACTTAACTGGGAAGGTACGGTCTAGGAGACAGCATTTCATTTACACTCAAATTAAATTTTCTAATGAATGTTTTAGTATGAAAAACTGCCAATATATTTTGCAGGTATTTTTCTTGATACATAGATATGTTTTAGAAATTTTTCAAAATATATTATCATTGAAAAAAGTAATTGCGTTGGAACATACATTTTCTTCTCAAATTACATGTTACAATAAATAATATTCTTGAAAAAACATATTACTTTTTACTTTTTAAATCATATTTTTTTACAGTATATGAAGGTATATAGAAGGTAATATAATGTAAAATTCAACAATTATTTAAAAGAAAAAAAAATTGACAACGGATCAAATTGGCCCTTTTTTTAAGGGCTTGGGATAATTTCATAGCACGCTTTTCTTGGCCATTTTAAAAATACAGGTTAAGAACTAGTATAAAAACCAACCTATAAATTCTGTATATATATCTCTCGGTATATTAATATATTTTATAAATTTTTCAATATACATTATCACTAGAAAAATTAATTATGTTTGAACATACATATCAGAATCTGTTGAATGCGAACTTTCATCGAAAAACTCTTCTGTACAATTATCCTTATCGCTAAAATCACTTTCTGCTAAAAGTGTCTGAAGCACTGCTTCATAACAAGATCAGTAAATTGGATGACTATTCGGGGCCGAAGTTTTAGCGCCATCTGCAAAACTTTGTTTAACACTGGGACACTAACATGGAGGTGCGATCTTAGAGACTGCGCTCGAAGAAATAACTGAATTATTTTAAAAAGCATCCGCTGAAATCGGTTGAAAAAGTGCACGTATATTGAATGTCACAAAACAAGAAGCTGCAGGGTCAATCCATTCAATTGCGCTAAAAATAGAATAGGAGTGACCGAAAATCTATCGCTAACGGTCTCACAAACCGCACATCGGTTAAAAAAAGTGTTACCCCCAAGAATCCGTAGCCTATACCAAAGCAGATGCAAAAATATTTTTAAAATAAAGTATTGCTTAGTTATGGAAACACTTGAATTAAAATTGATACATTTTTTGACTCAGAATGTTATTGATGTTTCTACAAACATTTTTAATTCTTTGAATTAAATAAATTTTATATCAAACACATTAAGACAAATTTTAACTATGATCTTCCAAATTTTTGAAAGAATACAAACATTTTAGATAGTATCTAATATAAGCAGAAGAAAAAAATCAGTAACCATTCCATGAAAACCATAACTTCATATTCACTCCAGTTTTTATGCATAATAACATTAAGAGGACCTTAATTGCTATTATTTGAGCTACAGAAACACTGAGATGATTTTATACTATCAAGTATTCTACTTATTTCACAAATACTGATTGTGAAATAAGTAGAATACTGTAATATCCTATTCATCTGGCGATATCTTGTAACGATATCACACACTGAATTTTACTAACGTTACAGAAATGCGATAGTAAAGTACGATAATAAAGTCCCTTATCAAAGTTACCGAATATCCATAAACTATTTTCTAACAATGAAACACAAAATGGTCATTATTATATATTTTCACTAGGATTTTTACGAACACTAATTAGGCATAGTTATCCAATATAGAAGCAGGCTCGAAATATACATAATGTGATGCATCTGCCATCGCAAAACAAAACTTCAAAACAGCGCTTGATGAGATAGAGGCTTTTTCCTGAAATAATTGTAACTTTATAGGTAACTACAGAGCAATATATTACAGTTGATTCAATTTTAATGGCAAATCATCCGAAATCTATATAACGGTAGTTAGTTGCGAAGAGAATAAATTATCCTAGATTTATATATTGATTAAAATAAGTGTTTGAGATTTTCGTTGAGTTGATAAATTTTTGGAAAATTTTAACAAATGTAAAATTCTGTAAAATAATAATGGGAATGATAATAAAATTTATTATCATTTCCATTACATCATCTGGAAGCAGATTGATGTACATATGGAATTAAGTTCGATAGTCAAGAAAATCAGTCAGCTATCAACTCTAGGAATGAGATTTCCAGTGACTTCTTTTCATCAACCTCTAAGCTAACTAGTCGGCATCAGTGCTGTCAATATAAGCTATTGATGGGAAATACTGCAACCACCAGCATAAATTACTTATATTTTCGCTTACATACAATATATGTTCAATGGCAGTACCTTGTCTTTTGAGTATATGCCCAATGCTACTGCAATATATGTCAGTAAAGTAATATATTGTTTAGCATATTTTGATAAAATATCCTTGAACATGAACATAAACATAAAATTCTTGTAGTTTTAAAAGTTTTTCACTTCTTTAAAATCTTCCTTGATTTAAATCTAACTAGAATTTGAATGGATTTCGAAACGATGAGAAATTTAAAATTGTCCATTATATTATACATTTATCGAATAAATCACAACGAATTCGTAAATATTTACTGCTTAGTCATTGGAAAAATCCAATCTTACCAATACATAAGGTAAACAGTTAATTCATATCCTTGTAGCATCAAATAGATCTTTAAATTGTGCTTCCAAAGGATATTCTTTAATCTGAAAAATAATCGTTTACATTTATTTTCCCTGACTCCTTAGAGAAAACTGGATTATTCTCTAAATACCTTGGCCCATTTAAACCTATCCCGAGGGTTCTGAATTTATTCCAAAAGTATAAAGAGCGCAAAGTCTACAATTGGTCCTCGAATTGAGATAAAAAGTGATGCTACAAAGCACCTCGACAGTCTTTAACATCCATTACTTCAACCCAGCCTTTTGAGGAATCTAAAGGCCATTAATGGCGACTCGTTCCGATCTTATTATAAGAAGGGCCATGGGAATTCTAACAATCAATACTGTCTCCTAGGATTCCCACGAAGACAAAAGAACGGCTTATTCGACCCGAGCCATGTCGGAACGTGTCCGAACATTCCCTCCCTCCCCAGGTGGTCGTTCAAGAAGAGAATAAATTTCCGATGGATCGACGAACGATTGTTTTGTTCGAGAGGGTATTTGGTACCTTCTTTTGGGATACATTGGAAATCCTCTCTTTTTATTTCCGGTTTTAAGATGGGCATCTCGAGTTTATGGTCAATGCTCTGTGGGATGAGAATATGGTTTTAGTTTTGTTGGGATTAGTGAGATAATACAGGGTAGATTATTTTTGTGTGCTGGTTTATATAAAAGATGGAATTCTGAGAAAAAATAGTATTGCAGTTATAGGATACGAGGATGTCATAGAAAAAATAAAACGACTTAGCGTTTTCATATAAACAGTTTTACCTGACAAAACATCTACTACATATTTGTACTGGTACTTGGTTTATTTTTCTGCATAATGGCCACCTAAGACAAATTGAAATGCAACCTTTTGTTAACTAGTGTTAGAGTTCTACAGTGTGTTGCTAAAACTATATTTCATTTCATAAATATACGTTTCAGATTCCTGTAATATTTCTTTTATTAGTACTTTTTTGCGAGACGTCAATTTGCTTCCTGGGCTGTCTCGAAAAGCATATAAGAGAACCTGTTTGGCTTTCTTTTATAACTTACAAACTTATGTTAACTAGACCTAGAACTCTATAGTGTGTTGCTAAAACTATTTTTCAAATTTCTTTTATAAAGAGATGTTTCAAACTCTTCTAATATTCTTTCATTAGTACTTTTTTTGCAAGACGTCAATTTGCTTCCAGGACTGTTCTGAAAAGTATATTAGAGAACATGTCTGGCTTTCCTTTGTAAATTCCTAACGTTTTGATAAACTGAAACAATGCATTTTAGAATATCTACTGAGATTTTAAACATTTTATTGAAAAGAATAAACGAATTAGTTTGGCGAAACCCTAAACCAGGATAGTTGTTCAAGACGCATTCTCATCAAACTATAATGAAAACTAGGGAGACAAAGTCGAAGAAGATTTTCTGCAATGTAAGGCAATTGGTAATTTGTATACTGCTTGTTCGACATGTGATTATATATTATGTTGGAAATTGTTTTCATTCCAATCTGAAAAATTATGGTACTCGTATGTAAGTCAACGCATTTTGTGGATTCATAAATAATTTTTCCATTTTTCATTCTTCTTTCAATCTGTATTTCCCATTTGAAATTGGAGTGAATTAAAATAGCTCCGAGTATTCAATATAGATTCATTTTGATAAACGACGGCATATAATATCTAAATGATTTCATTTTTGATCATACTGAACAAGTCAAATTTAAGAGACATAAACCTAGCTAAAACACTTCGTAGCTAAAGCCAAAAAGTTCTACGTCGATTTTCTCAGGCAGCTGAATTACAAAGTGATTAAAACAAACTTTTTTAAACAGAGTAAGTTGTCTTCTATATGACAACAATTAAGCTAGGAAATTGCACAATCTTCCTATAAAAGAACCCCCGTAGAATCAACTCTCCATAGTCTTAGAGAATTAGTGAAAATCTTATTCCTAAAATCCAACTCCTTTGTGATGCTAAATTCATGCTACTTGAGGAATATCAGAAACATTTATTATAGATTCAAATCTCCTTAATTTATCTTATAAGTGCAGAAATATCAAACAGCTGGTAGAAAATAAATAAGTCAAGATTAAAGACAGCATGAGGACCCAAAATATCTCCTTTTCACCTACACATCATTGCAAAACTTGAATATTGTGCTCCTGTGCAGTGATCCTCATAATAAGGAAGATAGTTTTATAGATGTTTTAATGAACACTGAATAGATACCAAGTCAATGGTAGAGTAATGTCGACGATTTGGCGATGAATTTGGCTATATCAGTTAAAGTTTTCATGTGTGCAGGAGCAAAGAAACGGATCTTTCTAGAAGCTTCCACACATTTTATTTTGGAGTCATTTTAAAGCGAAGTTGCACAAACGAGTGTCTATTCACATGAAATCCTTCTTAAGCAGGTTGATTATCTATGTGTTCTCTCTGAGCGCTTTTTGCTTTTGTAACTGCCTAGTAACGATTTGCTGAATGTGTGTCTGCGTCTACGTTTCTGCAGTGTTTTGCTACTTGTGCTTCGTATTTTCTTTTGGAATAAAACATAGCTATATGTTATCGAGCTTATTGGACTTTCCATTTTACACTCACCAGATGGGATTTCTGTAACAAAACATTACTAACATATATTCGAGCAAATTACGCATATGTGTAATTTAAACTTACAAAGCAGAAATACTTCTGGCGCAGAATCCATCGATGAAAGAATGTTGAAATATTAGAGATTTTATAGCAAAGGAAATAGATGACAATAAATTACTGTAAAACACTGTGAATTTTCAATCACATAAATGACTATATATTGTAAACCAAAAGAAAAAGTTTATTAACAATAATGTCCAAATATATAACTAGTGGGAAATGAATTATACTTGTATGAATGCAAAGGCTACTGCATTAGAAAAAAAATAATCAGTTAAAGATTTCCGAAATACAATGAGAAGTAAATAGAGAATAATACTCCATACAATGAGAATGGGAACATACAATGAGAAGTAAGAAGAATACTCCAAGAAGTAAAATAGAGGACTGCATGAAAATGTAGTAAGATCTGTTACTATAACATAACAGCAATATCGTAATTGTAATGGAATTTTAAGAATATTAAATAAACGTTTTATGAAACGGTAAAAAACACCAAATAAATCATTTCAAGATCATATGTGATGTTACTGTGCACTAAAATTTTTTGTGAATCGATTTCGCAATCTACTTAGAATATATTATTATTTTTGAGGTTTTACTCTAAAAATTTCAAAACACCTCCTTGGAACTAAAGCGATGGCGAAATGAATATTTTAAACTTACGTAGCGGTAGAGACGAAGAAAGCGTACCTTTAAAGTTTATAGCATCTGATATTGTGCAAGAAATCACAGAAATATATTTAAGAAATTTATTATAGTTACTTTTCAACTACATTTCGTTGTGATAACAAGAGATTTGAAAATCTATTTTAACAATAATTTACTGAAAAATATTTAAAATATTAAAAAAATGAAAGAATATATTGATATTTTAAATGCGTTATTGAAAGAAATACTTTTGCGGTACTTTTAATAAAACATCAGGCTATTAAATGTAATTCCATAACAGTGCTTATATGTAAATTTTAATCTATTCACCCAGTAATATGTCACAGAGTGACACAGGTTTAAAGTAAATTCCTTTGCTTAGTTTAAGTTATCCCTTAGTCTAGAATGATTCCTTTCTTTTAAGTTGAAGAGAGGGTAATAGACCAAGTTCGAGGAATAGATGTTAATTTGTGGAGGAATAGATGATATATGTCTCTTTCTTACCCATAAGCACTTTACTCAGGTCTATACACATAGACTAATAGTATATATCCAGACAACTGGCATCAATATAATAGTGGTATAGAGCAGCTATCATTATATTAGGACATTGCAATTTAGTATTAGGGTTAAACGTCTGCTTTAGTTATGTAACAACGTCACATTATAGTATAGTACTAGCATTAGTTTAACCAAGTCTTATATGACTCCACGTCTTAAATGACATTTGTGTGCAGTTAACATTAGAGTTACTATCGATAATTTTGTTACAGTGAAATTACTTATCCGAGTGTTATTAACAATTTCATATGTTTCCTGTATATAGCGATACAAAGCTTTAGTGTTGTGCTCTTGTTGGCATTTGCCGGTCAGCCTTTAACCCAGGTAGAAATAAAAAACAGCTACCTAAGTAAAAAAGAGAGACCCCAACGGAGGTGGAAATAAAGAAAAAGTATTTGAGTCATTCGAATCTGAAACTAAGTCCGCTAATGTTGGCTTTTTGTATCTTATATGTTTGAATAACCTAAATTTAAAATAACTTACAGTAAAACATAAATGTTATTAAACATTTGTAGCATATCTGAAGTTAGCGTTTAAATATACGCAGTGTTTTTATTAAAGAGAAAATTCATCATATATTGCTGGTCACTTTTCAATTCAGGTAGAAATAAAAAACAGCTACCCAGTAGAAAAGAAAAACCCCAACCGAGGTGGAAAGAAAGAGAAAGTATTTAAGTCATTCGAATCTGGAACTTAGTCCGCTAATGTTCGGTTTTTGTCTCTTATATGCCTGTATAACTTAAATTTAAAATAACTTAAACTTAAATGTCATAAAATATTTGCTGTATAGATAAAGTTATTGTTTAAAAATATGAGTGTTTTTATTAAAGAGAAAATTCTTAATGTATTTTAGAAAATTTAGCATATGCAAATATTCAGTTATCATGAAGTAAATGCTCCATGGAAATCATTGATAAAAATCTTCCTTAAATTTGTACGGTGGTTTCTTCAAGGCTTTTGGTGATATCCAGAAATATCCCTTAAAATTTAAACTCTCGAAATATTCTTTTTGAGATCAATGCCTCCAGAAAACTAAAACTCCAATACATCTAAAAACGAAATGCTTCACACGAGCTGTATGCAGGATTATGCTTCTAGGCGCCATGGCTCTTTATAGCTGAATATTACAGAACGCAACAATGCATTCTTTTCTTCAGAATGATAATATTCAGCCTGGAGTCCGCACCGAGATAGAAGATTGAAAGATTCCATCATATATTTTGAAGGAAAATATACAGCATCTAAAGAGCAGAGGGGAAAAGCTTTATACTGAATATTTTGAAATTTATCAAAGCCAGTGAGAAGAAATAGTATTTTGCCTCGATATCTACTAAATATTTTTATAAAAGAATTCTGTATAAAATGTACAGAACAATTGATTAATTTCTGAGATTTGGGAACTTTATGTTGATATATCCGAAGTGAAGAAAATTTTATGTACAGTTTTTTGCCAGAAAATAAGGGAAAGAAATAACAGCTTCCTAAATCGGTAAAAAACTCAAATTTATTATTTTCGAATTAAATTGGAATATACCATTAAAGTTATTTATGGCACGTTTCGTTTGGTTGTAAGAGTTTAATAGCAAATAAACACATTCGAATTGAGAAATTTCTATTAGAGAGAAATGTTGTAAAAATAAACATCTCTGCTCAGTGAAATTTGATTATTTGTGTTCAATATCTCTAGACCTTTAGCAGAAATTTAGTGTTAAAAAAGTCAATGTATTGAATCATAAAAACACCGAATGAGATCTCAAAATTATAGGTTTTGAATTTTGATTAAATTAGATTGCTTTAGAGTTGTTTACGGTTATGATTGTATTGGTTAAAAGAATTTATTAGCAGTACAATAAATTAGAACAAAGGAAAATCAATTAGTTAAGATCAAAAATATATAAAAACGTTGGAATAAGTATCAATTTCAATAAGTTCAGTGAGATTTGACGAAATTAAAATTCTTGTACTTTCATCAGTATTTTAATAATACTGAAAAAAAGAATTCTGATATTGTGAATATATTGGCTAATTGTCCACAAAAGCAATAAATTTAGCTTATTCTTTTAAATAAATAAGAAATTTTCAAAATTTATAAATCGGCATCCTTGAAAGTGATTTTATTTAAAAATAAGAATTCGGACTGAATTTAAATATTTTCTTTCATACGTAACATTTTTAACAAATATATTAGCATAAAGTTTGAGACATTTTCTGTTACTCTATTAAGAAATAAATAAGGCGACTATATAAAAAAAATGTATATTGATAAAAGTCACAAGAGGCTGTTTTCCAAACATTAGACAGATATTTTTGATAATTTTAGTGATGAAAACCAAAGTCTAATTATTTTTAATCTTATTTGAGGTGATAATATCAAAACCTGCTGTATTCTGAATGAACAGTTAACATGGATAACTTTTTGATCATACAGAAATAAAGCTGGAAATAATACTTGTATTCTTCGTCAGCGTTATAATTAATTCATGAATATCCATGTATTTAATGTAATATTCCTGTTCTTGAAGATGAAGACATTCATTCCTGTCTGAAAAATCTAACAGACATTCATAAATACCAGTCGACATAAGTATTGAAAAATTTGTTATACTCACAATTTATTCACAATTTTCCATTAGGAAGATAATACATTATTCATAAAACTTAAAATTACGACGGAAAATTCAAGCGAATAATTAATTATCCGATTGTGAAGATTTTGAATAATCAGAATTAATAATTTCTAAAACATTAACTAAACTGAAGTTAGATGAGAATATAATAAATTATAATAATTCTCACGAGATAAAAAAAATGTTAATTTTATAAGTAACTGCAAATAAACAAAATATAATTAAACATTGGAATAAAATCTATTTTTACTTCTGAAGTATTAAAATATAGAAGCTTATTAGCACAAAATTCAAAGAAGCACTTTATAATTCCAGGTATGAAAGCCTAAATTAAGCGTAACCGATTAAATTTTTCTATTATTAAAAGTACAGTTAAGAAAAATAAAGACAACTGATATTCATGTTGTTTACATAAAACTAGCGTATTTAATTTTAGAATCCAAAAAGTATTTGAAAGTTCAGAATATAGTTCATTTTACAATTCAGTGGATATACGGCGAATTTGAAACAACAAGCTAGGTATGGTTTATTCCATGAAAAAAGCGAAGTGAATGCAGAAAAACATAATCAAGGTGTAGACAAAGAACTGCGCGAACATAAATTAAAAACACGCAGGCAGACAGCAAATAGTTATTTCAATAATGGCATTTCGTGCCATAATAGAGATATAATTAAAATTCCTGAATGTTTATCGAACATTTCTACCATCTAATCGGTCCTAATTATTCAAATGGTTCCCAAATGAGATTACTGATCTAGCATCCACTAATAATATTTGTAAAGCTATAAGAATATTTTTTGTTGTAATAATATTTCCTAAACTATTAATAATATTTGTGATGTTAAATTAGATAACGCAAAATTATATAGATATTTAGCTTTGCCATTCGATTTCTATTTGAAGGGAATTCTTACTATTAAACTATAGATCAAATAAGTAAAAAAATATTGGATAAAGTAAACAAAAAAAATTCAGCTTTAAAGAATTACTTGTCTATCTCAAGAGAATAATGCATTATGAGAAGGTGAAAAACTGTGCGTTCCCTTTTATTCCCTTTTTAGACATTCAATTATTTTACAATAAATAAATAAACCGAAAACAAGATATGAAAAAATGTATGTTCTCTGACCACATAGGGTAAAATACAGAAAAGGAGTTTTAAATTATATCGTATTGTTAAAAATAAAATCTAAAACATTTATCAACGTAAATAAATAAAAAAAATTACAATAAAATTTTAAAAATATTGTTGAACTTTACTCATTATTGTTTTCACAATATTTTACAATATTATATTCTTCTTTGAATGAAAATTATTCTAATTAAAATTCTGAAATAAAATCTCATTTCAAGTGAATTTGTGTGGCAAAGTTTTAATGTATGAGTGCTTTAAAAATTTCTCTGCATTTTGAATATTGTAACATATTGAACAATATTGTTTATTGTATATATGGTATTCCTCAAAATATTATTCAATATTTCATCAATATTATACAATATTGTTAACGATGTATTGTTGAAAACTTTTGTTTGAATATTTATTATATCCTTAAAGGCTAGTAGATCGCAGCCCCTATGAGATACATTTTTAATGTTTTAAATTATAGTGCAATTTGTTAAGAAATGCTTGAAATAAAGTAATCGGCTATTAATGATCAGGCTTTAAATTCGAAAACAGAAACGAGTTATGATAGCATCTTTTGAAAAGCACTTTTTCATCACTTTAAAGCAGATCTTTCAGTTGACGAGTAGTAATTATGAATTTTGAAAGTTATGAATCTTAACAGGTACTTCGTCAGTGAATAAATCAGGATTAATATTTTATGAAATTTGGAAGGTTAGTTTAGTTATATTAACGTCCCGTTTTAAAGAAACACTAGGGCTATTTTGTAACGGGACTCGTAATTTTGAACCACGGTTAGATGACGAGGTTGATGTCTGAGCTGGCACTCCCCTCTCTAAGCATTTGTTTCACACCAGTGGGTAAACATTTGGCCCCGACGGATTTAGCGTGAACCAGACCAGCTTACAAGACAGTTTTTCGGTGGAATCGGAATTACCATCCGGTTCCGAAGCCGAGACATTACCACCAGGACACTGCTACCACATATGAAATTTAGAAATAAATTTAATAGCTCCGGAATCCGAGTGGTTAATTAAATACATCTAGAGCAATTAAAGCTAATTCAATACCTGATGAATTGTAGCGGTTAATTTAGTAGATGCTGAATTGTAATGATTAATGAAGTAATTGATGAATAGCAATAATTAATAAAATTACTAAGAAATCATTAATTAACAGTTAATACTTCTACTCAAAATCCTTTATAAGCCATTCTGTATTCCATATATCATCTCGCAAGTACTCAAAATTAGTCTAGGATTAATTTCGTTTTCTTACTTTTCTTTATTAAACTTAAAATAAACCATGTTTCAATTGATATAAAAATTTCTTGTAAGCCATCTCTATCACATTAAAAAGTACCTTCACAAAATTATAGAATTCGAATAATTAAATATTAAAGATAATGTTCAACAGAAATAATATCACTGACTCTTAGAAATAAATAAAGGAAATATTTCCTCCCACCCACCGTCCATTTCAAAATCCATTAGAGTCTTTCTCCGGCCAAAATGATAAAGAAGAGTACGTTCGCTGTCTGAAGCAGGGGAAGAGTTATGACCGGAAGTGAGCCCATCTTCAGGGAGTAAAAGCGATCGGATATAAATTTCCGGTCACCATTTACTCAGGGAGAAGGACTCGGCCCTGGTACATCGAAAAGGGAATGACCTGTTGCAGCAAAGTCATAAATGGTGTAAAGCAATGCGTTTCTATACGTTTTCCGCTTTTTAAATTAGTATATAGAAATTTAATAGAATGTGAAATTCATAGAATAAAAATGTGAAACTTTTGTAAGAAATGCTGTATGCCCTTCTTGAAACATCATTTACTTTATGAATGTTAAACATATGGTGCCACTCACCATTCGAGACGGTGCATCATTATAACGTTTTATTTATATATTTGTTTTTAATTTTGATTTTTAAAAAATACCTAAAGAATGGTAAGAAGATGTACATTAAATCTTCTACACTACCACTTAGATATGGTTCCACTCACCATTCGAGACGGTGTATCATCATAACGTTTTATTTATATATTTGTTTTTAATTTTGATTTAAAAAAATACCTAAAGAATGGTAAGAAGATGTAGATTAAATCTTCTACCACTACTACTTAGATACTTCTGTAGATACTGTAGATTACTTCTACCACTACTACTTAGATACTTCTGTAGATACTGTAGATTACTTCTACCACTACTACTTAGATACTTCTGTAGATACTGTAGATTACTTCTACCACTACTACTTAGATACTTCTGTAGATACTGTAGATTACTTCTACCACTACTACTTAGATACTTCTGTAGATACTGTAGATTACTTCTACCACTACTACTTAGATACTTCTGTAGATACTGTAGATTACTTCTACCACTACTACTTAGATACTTCTGTAGATACTGTAGATTACTTCTACCACTACTACTTAGATACTTCTGTAGATACTGTAGATTACTTCTACCACTACTACTTAGATACTTCTGTAGATACTGTAGATTACTTCTACCACTACTACTTAGATACTTCTGTAGATACTGTAGATTACTTCTACCACTACTACTTAGATACTTCTGTAGATACTGTAGATTACTTCTACCACTACTACTTAGATACTTCTGTAGATACTGTAGATTACTTCTACCACTACTACATTTTCAGACCATTCTTTAGGTATTTTTAAAAAATACCTAAAGAATGTTAAGAAGATGTAGATTAAATTTTCTGTAAAATTCAATTTAAAACTATAATAAATATTTTTTGATAGCAGTAAGCAAGTCCTTGTGTTAGTTGGATATTTTGCTTCGAATTACTTTTCCGAGTGCGAAGGGTAGATCTTAATAAAAATAAACTGTCAATCTATGCAAATTCGTAATTTTCCCTGAGCTGAAAGCATATAAGTTTAAGAAAGATTTTCGGTATTGGAAAAATATGTATACTATGATTTGTAATGATAATTATGATTCTTATGGAACGGGAAATGTAATTCAATAATTTATACTGCAAAAAATATGTTGAAATAATATATCAAATATATATGTAGAAGAAAAATTGAGAATTATATGGATATTTAGACAAATTAGATGAATATCCAAATGAGCATAATAATATGTAGGAAAACATTTGCTAATTTTATGATTTACTAAATTAATTCAGCTTTCCAGAAAGGATCGACCGCAGATCAATAACGATGAATTATTTTTCTTTCCTTTTGAATGCCAGTAAATATGGACATTTTCCATTTGTTATTTGGTACAGAAAATATGGTATTGGTATTTCACTCGATATTCTACTTGACGAAAGTACCAAAATGAATTAATTGGTACTTTATTCATTCTTAATTTCCCATTCAACTTTAAGAAACAGTCTTACATACTATAAAAAGCAGTAGAAATGCTTTATTTGTTCAAGAGCGTTTGCAGCATTTGCACTTATTTTTTTCACTAAATAATTGCAAAAATCAAAGACTTGGCTGTGTGTGCGTATGTATATGCAGACGTTTTATTACACGGTAATTAAGGAAGATAAATGCAAGTTGGAAACATTTTTTTTTTTTTGTACAAATTAGAAAGAAATCTTTAGAGACGTTTTTAAGTTATACTGTCGAAACATGGGCTGGAAGTGAACTGGAGTTTATGTTATCCATAAAGAGGTCAAAGATTTTTTTATAAAAAGTAATTGGTCGCTTGGCTTCGGCTTTTATTCGTGCTAAATGGGAATTTTTCTCTCTATCAGAAATTGAATCTACTGGAAATTGCTGAATACGCAGTTCCTTAAAGCTTATATTTTTATTCATTAAACCAGATCAGTTAAGATGTCATCAACTGTTAAAGTTACAGTGATCAGATTTCAAGAAGTGGGAAAAAATCATAAGCCCGAATGACCTGGAAGCTTAAGAAAAGTGTTTATTTGTTTGAATTAAAGGGGTGATACTAATAATAAATTTTAAATATAGGAATAGATCCAATTTATAATTATATATACAGCCGTGTTAACAAAAACTAGTTAGTAGCAACAAAACACAATTATTTCTCTAATCAGATTTTATAATAAAAGCGTTTAAAAAGAAAATAAAATGGCATTTATTGTTGGCATAAACTATAATGTATTATGATTATAGTTTATATAAGTGAATTTAGATGCAAGCTTGATTCTATAATTTCTCATATCCAAATTTTCTTTGGTTTAGTATTTATGTATACTTACTATGGTTTGAAAACCAGTAGTGTATATAATACCTAAACATTACAAAGAAACCTGAAATATTAACTGTCAATATATGCAACGATTAAGATTTCCCACATTTTTAGGCATTCTATAGCATGCCAAATACTAACCGGCTAAGAAGGCTATACATAAAAGATATATATGTAAAAAATAAAACAAATTATCTTACATAAAAAAAAAATCCTGGATCCAAAAAAGGAAAACAACAGATTATAGTCGATTGTAAATAAAACTAGCATGAAGATAGTATACTTACTGAATTAACGCCCATTCTCTGTTGCCTATTAAACATATTCATATTTAAAGGAAAACGAGAAACGCATATGCATATAAATAAATTTTAAAAGTTCTAAGCACTCACAGAGCGCACAAATATGTGTAATGTGCAGTTTGCTATTGAACAATGCGTGCAGCTATTTCAATGCATATATTTTTTTATTCTAATATGTCTTATAGAATGATCCGAAAAGCTACCATCTCTATTAAAGTAGCGGTATTGATGTTTACTTCCGTTTGAGAAGTTACTTCAACGATTCTCCGCCTTTCTTTGAAATCGATTGCCTTCCCTCTTTAAACATTTTTAACGTTTTCCAAGAGTGGTACAGAGACAAAGAGATGATATTTAGGAAACACAGAAACAACAACTCAATGCATTTATGGCATCTATTATTGACATAGGTTTAGTTAGGTTTTATTAACCCTTTCGCCGTCCTCTCCTGTCAGCAAAAATCTGTTTTTCCTCTGTTTTTCGCTTCATTAGAACAAACAACAATAAAAAAATTAAAAAAAAAAACAAGTAACATTTACAAAGCGTCTTAAGCGTTTAAAAAAGTTTTTAAATGTATAAGAATTTTTCAAGCGCGTTACTGCCTTCCTGCAGGTTTCACTTGAACGCGCTAGACGCGTTACGGACGACGAAGAGGTTAATGCCCAATTTTAAAGCAACATGAGAGCAATTTTGAGACACCCTCTCAAATTTAAACCATGATAAGATTATGAGACTACATCTGAGCTGTTATCCCATGCTCTAAACTTCCGCAACACATCAGCGGGAGGGCATATTATCGTTGGCGAAAGTGAAACAAAGCATATATGGTCTGCTGCCAAAGTCACAGTAAAAATGTTATCAATGCGAAACATGTGCCATCTATATTTTACCTATTCCGTTTCACACGCAGCCCTAATCACTTTTTAAAAATTATAATCATTCTTTTTTGAGTAACTATCGTAAGCTTAAATCATATGCTAACACAAGTTGGACATGCATAAAGAAAACATATTCGTGAAATAAATAACACGCAAAATTACACGTCCTAAGCTGATTTATGAACAATGCTTCCAGAATTAAATCACTGATTAATTGATGTGAATTAAAATAACCGGATACATAGGCTGAAAAAGGGACAAAAACACTGTTCTCACAAATTATTTAAATGAAAAAGAGCCCCGCCTACAATGTTATGAATCACGATTCTATTGAAGTTTACTCTTAAAGAACGAAAGTTAAGGAAGCACTGATTAGTTTGCGAAACAATGCCACTTGATGAATCGTGTAGAAGAATTGGACCACCATCAATTTTACAAGTTTCTGAAGCTTAGGTACTTAAAGCTCGCGATAATTTAGAAGTCATTTATTTAAAGAACTGAACTTAACGCAATAACAAAGACAGAGCTGCAGTAAATAAATTCCTCCAGAAATTCATCAATGTTTTCAGCAATATTTTATGCTTTTTATATTTTTATATTTTAAATCCATAATACTTTATATACGAGAAATAATAAAAGCGATTGTTTTCATAGAGAAAAGAAATAATTTATTTAATAACAGATTGCTGCGCAAAGTTATTTTAATTCATTTTCTTTCCTGCATATTAAAGAAAAATATACTTTATCTCATATCAAAAGAATATATAGAGATTGCCGTTTGAAAATAATAGTCTGACTTTCATTTTTTGATAAATAATTTGATCTTTTTTAACTGTTTGATTTGAATTTTTGATCAAACCGTCAAAATCCAGATGAATATATCCCTTGTTACATTCATGCAAGCCTTGAAAGCAAATCTGACAAAAAATTTTGTATAAATAATTTTCTTAAATTATTTATACAAAAATATAGCTTTCTAGTGATTTTTGTAAAGACTTCTAGAAAGCGAAATATTTTCATCTCAATATTTAGACACCAAAACGACTGTCCATATGATGCGTGGATTTCTATAATTGTGAAGCCACCAAGTTAAAAGCAGTTTTTACATTTTATGATGACACTTCATATTTTTCAATAAAATCGATTGCTCTCTCACATGGTTTGTCGCTACATTTTATCAAAGATTCAAATAATCTGAGATTATAAAAAAATACTTTATAAATTAGAATGAAAGAATATCGTCAGTTCTCCTACACTGTTAATAATTTTCACAAAACTTAAAATATTTGAATGAAATAAATTTTTTATATCAAATTTCCGGACTTTTAAATTAGTAAATTAATTTTAAAGTGATTCTATTCATTTGAACCCAAGTAGCATATATATATTGTACAATATTGTATGATGTTAAACAATATTCACAATATCGTATAATGTTTAACAATATTCACAATATTATGCGATATTATATAACGGTAACTAATATTCTGAATAATGTACAATAATGTATAATGTTAAACAGCATTCACAATATTGTACAACATTATGCAATGTTAAACAATATTTACAATATTGTATAATTTTAAAAAAATATTTACAATATTGTACAATGTTGTGGCATATTGAATAATATTATGCCAGATAGTATTACATTACATTCTGTGCTACATAGAAATGTAGCAAAATGTATGGGAAAGTCTTACAACTTTGAAGCAAAATGTAAAGGGAAATCTTAAAACTTTGAAATTAGCTCATATTTGGATCAAAATAATAGAACATCTCTAATAATCCAATATTTTCAAAGTGCGTCATCTAGTTCAATAGAAGTAAAAATTCAAAAATGAAAGTGTTAAAGCAATAACTTCAATAATAAAGTACACAAATTCCAAAAAAAAAAAAAATATCTTTTGTAAATTACCTTTAATTATTAGAAAACAAAAATAGGAAATTGGATAGTGCAAGTTAGCTTACACGTGTAGAATGTTGTAATATTTAGCTTATTTCATACTCCGTCGTCACAGAATCAATTTACAGATATAGTATCAAGGCATTAATTTATCTGAAAGTTCTTCAGTATAACCATATCTTTTGTCTATCCGATTCCTTCACAATTCAGCAAAAGAAATGCATTGAGTATAACAACTACTACATTGCAGATGACCCTTTTTCTTATCGAAGTAGGATATAAAACAAAAAGAACTTATTCTTGCTATTAGGACTAAGTGCTCGCAGATAATGATTTTATCGACCTCGCTTGTAGCAACGTCTTCTTTCTCCATCTTTTTACTCATTGCAATTGCCATTTGCATGTGCCTGTACGTGCGTCGCGAAATTGGATTATGCAAATTAGAAGTTAATCAACAACCGACAGAATATTATTCGTTCGAAAAGCATTATAGAACTTCAAAAGGAGATGAGAAAGAGGGAGGGAGGGCAACGAACTGCTGCGAAAACTTTTGACACCTTGCCAAAGCTTCAAGACTCTCCAAATTTTTTATTATGATCTTCAGCGTATCTATTTTACCGCGGATTATTTTTGTTTAGTTTTATTACCATATATTACACCGGTTGCCTTTTATCTCTAGCAGTGCTTATTCACCCTTTTTTTAACTTTTTGTTGTTCTTTTATACCTCGTTTTGAGGATCGCAATTATTTTGGAAGGCTTATGAGATGTGGCGGGTGGTTTATGCATCTTTAATGATGCGTCCACGGAAGTGTTATAATGCAATTAATGAATTATGACGGAAAAGTTACGTTCATTTCTCTTTTCTTACTTGTTATTGTTGCTTCTGTTTCTTAATGGTGAAACCAAAAGGCTGTTAATTGATTCGTTGCCGGCTAGGTATTTCCGAAAAAAAGAAAGAATATTCAATATTTTGGTGGAGAACTCGTACTTGCAATTGAATGTACAATTAGCAGTCGTTAATTATGAATATATAATAAGAGAAGGCAGTTTTAAAAGTTTGACAGCATTTTACTAATGAAAGATGGAGGAGAAATAAAAGTTGTTTAGATAAAATTAATAGCGACAACATACTTCCACTAGAAGTAACTTTTGTTTAGAAATATATCTCATAATGATTAAAAAACATTTTCATCAATTATTTTAAGTCTTATTCAGTAGATTAGTGGGGGAATAGTATTTAGAATTCACAATTTGAAAACCAAGATCATGTAATATATTTATATAAGTTAATAATCACATGATTATAAAAGTAGTGAATAATGATAATTGTCCAAAACCAATTCACCAAATCAAGCAATAATTTTAAAATTCCATTTTCTGAAGTGAATCCGAGTTATTTGCATGTTTAAAAGATACTAAAATAGTTGAAAACGTTTGTAAAGCTTTTTTTAATGGAAATGACTTTCATAAATTATTACTGAATCAAATATTACATATTTTTCTGCATTGCAAATGGACAGATATCTTAACACGAAAAATGCTCTTTCATGATTCCTTTTTCAATTTCAGTGTATCATTAAATAAAATAACTATAATATGCTTTCTTAAAGTTACCTCCTTATTTTCAACTCCACATTAGATTATTTCTACTATAGTAAAATGAAAAATATTGTAGTATTACTGTAGTAAAAAAACAGAAAGTAATTTCTGTTGTTAATCTGCTTTTATTCCAAAATTTCAAAAAAAATAATAATAATCTTTTTCTGAAATAACCAGATGTATTTTGATTTCTTTAAAATATATAAAATTATCTTAGGAATGCCTAAACTTTATTTATATCATCTGAACTTTTGTAAATTCTAGTTATTTAGATTATTCAAAATATTTCGTGGAAATATACTTATCAAAAGTGTATATCATACGTACCTCAGTAACTACGAATTTAGACTACATTCCAAAGATTTTCAGCTCAGAATGATAAAGAAAATCACTTAGAAACCAGCCTTTGATTCAAATTTATGTTTCGAAATATATAATAACCAGATTGATGTCACTTATTTCAGCATGATAAAACAGCATTTACACATCACCATCTGAACTCCTATAGAAATATTTTTGGCAGTACAATTTAAATAAGAAAAATACTTTTGTTTTATATAAAACACCATCAGAAAATATGTAATCCCAATTTAATCGTAACTATTCTAACGGTAAAGCAATTAGATGAGAGAACAGAGAAAAAAATCCTCAGATATTAATTGTTTTCAGTGTTGAATAAAACTAGAATCAGCTGAAAGACAAGATTACTGCCTAAAAGTAAGTAAACAATCATACAGTCATGATTTTTCATATTGAAAGAATTAATGGAAAACAAATTATCTGGCGTTAATTTAAGTGATGATGTACAAAAATGTGTAGAATTTCGTTATGCTTTGAAGAGTTAATCAGTTATTTTAAAAAACGAACCTTTTTGAAAAAACATATTTTAAAAATAATTTCAAAAATTCCTTTTGATTCGTATTGCCATACTTAGTATTCAAAAACAATCAGTAAGTAGAACGATAATTAAAGATTTATTTTTCTGGCTTATTTGACTTATAAATTTTATAAAGTAAGGCATGTTTAATTATTTTTCAAGAACTCCTGTCAAGGTATGATTTGCTCCCTTTCAAGTCAATATCTCGTTTCAAATTTAATTATTGTCTAAAATCATGCAATAATATACTTTTACTAACTTTATAAATTATAAAAATTAGTTGTCATAAGTAGCATTAAATTTCGCAATAACAAAATTTGTTTATTAAAATTAAAATTACATATATCTTCCTTTGTACTCGTCTTATAACCAGTCGCTTGAAAGACAGTTAAATGGTACTTTTTTTAGATAAATAGATAGGTAGATACAGATCACTGATCAATTATTTCCAATTTAAACCAATCTCATGTTGCAATATTCTTTTTTTGAGACTACATCTAGAGTTTTTCCACGCCTTTTTCCTTTATAAATTAAAGTGCAAAATATTAATTTTATATTTGTTTCATATATTTTAAACGTAGTAATGGACTACCTGAAAATGTAATTCAGTTTGATTTAGAGCCTTCTTGGAAAATGCCACAGAAAAACAAAATTATGAATATTATTTGACATGCTTAAAAATTATTCATATCAAATGCATATGTTTCAAGTTAGTAATTCTAAGGTTTTTATACCTTATACAGATCATACTTAATACACCATAAGCTTATAAGTATTTAGAAACTCACAGCAAAACCTTTTCACATCAAAGCTAAAATCGCAAGAAAATACGCCAAATAAGTATGCCTTAAGGTGAAAAGTTTTAAATGTGTAACGCATTAAACCATTTTTTTAATGACTTAAACAATTTTTGAGAATGTCTTAAGTACATTTTTTTACTATGAAACCGAAATTAGAAAATGATTCTAGATGCCATGATGAGGGGATGCCATGAGAGGATGACACTAAAGTGAAAACTAAATTTTAACAGTGTACTAAATTATTTGGTTTAGAATCTCTTTGAAAGAGACAGCTCTTGTTTTAAAAATTCTTTTACCTTCTAACAAAGTCATTATGGAATAACACTCCACATTTTATGTATCTAAGCTAAAAGTTGTTGATTTATTAAATACCTCATATATTGCTGTCAACAACTACTATTCGACATGAGATAATGTTTGTTCTTGCTAAAGCACATTCTAAAAATGCTATCCACCCAAGTAAACCATAATTAACAAAATAGCTTGGGGCCAATTCCGCCCTATAAATATAATAACCGTGGCCAATTATATACACGAATTCATATTAACATACAAATTACAGAACTACTTTATCTTTCAAAGCATTACCTTGAAATCCATTCGAAAATGCAAATGCATTTTGCCTGGGAGAAGTCCTCCAAAATAATTCCTGCAGAGCTACATTTTTATTTTCCACCGAAAAATTTCTGTCCAAAGATCTCTTTTCTCTGGATGGCATCCTCTAAGCCTTTTGGCGATTACTTTTCTGAAAGAAAACTAGCTCAATTTTCCTTCAAGATCACTAATGCTGTTATAAGTCCTATAGATTTAAGTCCAAGTGAAGAATCCATAGCTGAATCCTTTTGGAAACCAATCTATCCACCCGCGGGGTAAAGCGGTTCCAAGGAAGAGGGGAATAGTCTTGAAGCAAAACGTTAACTTTGGAAAGAAAGTAATAACTACGGTTTCCCCCAAAGACTGCTTCCCTCGTAATTGGACTGGGACAGTTCTAGAAGCACTAGTGTATGAGTGTTGCTTTCTGGGACTTCTGTTTAAGGATAAATTAACTTCACCATTCCTTTGAAAGAATGCCTTTACCGATTCGTTTCTGCATGGTTCAGTATGAATAGCACCAACCACGCATCCAATTTGAAATCTGATTTTCTGAACTTTATCGGCCTCAAAGCTATCATTTACAAGGAGAAAGAGACTTGCGTAGGAGACTAAAGGGTAGTATGTACTTTAATTTTAAATGAATAGGAAATGGACTATCTTAATGGACACTGGTTTTAAAAGGATGGATATAACATGGTTGCTTAAACTGAAAGTTTAGAAAATTATCAATGCTTAAAATTTATCAATGGTTTCATCTGCTTTGATTCCAAATGTTGAGGGTAGTGTTTGTTTAGCCTTAAAATAAATGGTATTAGTTGGGGTAGTTTTAAAACTAATTCGAAGAAGATGTTAAAACACATGTTTATAATTGAACTAATAATCCAAGAACGATAAATAGAAACTGATTCTCTCCAATCTAATAAGTATATCTGTAGGCTTATAAGGCTGCTATTCGCCCCTGCAATAAATACATTATTACTGGAATGAAATGTTAATCTGGAAATTTTTCGTCACACTCATTTAATTAGTAACTTTGGTAAAGACGAAAGTGTATGAATTTGGGCATGTATATGATGGCGTTCTATAGAACAGATTGTGAGATCTAGAGCTACCCAATTCGGGATAAATAAATTCTGGAAGGTGGGATTGTATTTGTCAGCGCAATATTTTTCAAAATTTAAAATTATTAAAAATTTTAAAAAAAATATTTTGGATTTTTTAGCAATAACTCTCGATAATACATTTGTCCAAATCTGATTTTTCAACCATTTTAAAATTTTAAAAATGACCTTTTCTCGTGCAATGTTTTCTCAATTTCGAAACTTTTTTCAAAAAGTATCTTTAGCGAAGTTCCAACAATAAATTTAATTTTTGAATTGAAATTCAAACCGTTTTTCATTGTTTTCTCAAATTTTTAATCACATGGTATTCTTCAACTGAAAAAAAAAATTACGAAACAGAATTTCTGTTTAATATATTGTATAGTTTACATGATGAATAAGAAAGTGAACTTATAATATTGCAAATAATAGAAAATACATTTTTCAGACAGCTATGTTTTAATAGAGCAGTTGTCCACATTTGTGTATATGAACTCTTCCAATGGAGTATAGTATTATGATGTCATAATACTTTATTGAAATAACTCACGTACACAGTAAAATGTCGCAATGCATTATTTGAATATCTTATATACGCAATGAAAGAACATATGCAAGACTATAAAAGTAACATGGTTTTGATGACTGCCAAAAGTTTATGTTTAAGAATATTTTTTGGGGGAAACCATGGAAATTATGCATACGAGATTTAAATAAATATAAAGACAACCTCTATTCCTAGTTGATATTCATCAAAAATAATTATTGTATAATAAATACAATAACTATGCTTTCTTACAATACCCGTACAATATAATACCAGTATGCTCTCTTAGTAGGAGATACCAAAAAGTATTATTCAAAACCTTAGCATTTGTAAGACCCTTTGAATGATTATAAATTTCTGGATCTTACGAAGCTTTAAAAAATATTGGTTCTTAAATTTAGGCATTTAGTTATTTTTTAATTATGTTTGAACTTAAGGCTTCATTTTAAATAATTTATGCATAATTTTGAAAACCTTTTAATTTTAAAATTATTTTTATTTATATTTTCTCACTATTACTTGTCTATCTCATAATAAAAATCCAATTAACCCCTTTATCTTAATTTCAACAATCCGTTGGCCGTGAAAATAAAATGCGATTGGGATATTTAAGATTTTAGCATTCAAAAGGAATTTTATCAAAAAGAAATTCAGAATTCTCAATTTCAAACTCAAAAATAAAGTTTTCAAACATGTTATTAAAATAAGAGGAAATGAGATTTGAAGGCATTGTTAAAGAATTAAAAAATACTGTAACATTTTTAAAACACAAATAGTCTCATGTCATTTGAACTTCATGCTGTAAACTTTAAAAATTGTTTATTATGAATAATTATATTCTAATATTTTACATTTATTCGGGTTTTTATTGTAACGTTTATATTCCATGACAGAAAAAAACTACCATTATAACACAATATCTAGTTTAACTGAGTTATATTTTATGAATCAGTTCAACTAGTTATTTAAAAAAATATTTAACTAAAAATTGTTATTGCGATATTCATAAGAGAAGCATTTTTTGTCCATAGTATGAATTGGTATATGTCTTGTATATTTAAATTCATAATGTACATATTTTTTTAAACGAAGTTTTAATAACCATATATAAAAAATAGTCTGCAAAATATATGATACTAATCCTAAACAACTCTAGATACATTAAGATATTGTTACAGCATCTTTATTAAATTCGGCCTGCAGAATAATGAACAAAATATAATCATAGAGTATCTTGGGCTAATACAAGGTGAAAGTGAATGATGAATGGTATTACTAAAGACATATTATAGTTTGTAATAATCTATGTACAGTGTGCAAATTAATTGTGACAAACACAAAATTTTTCACAAATGTTTTTTAATTAGTATAGGTTAACTTACACGCACGGTATAGCAATCTAATATAAAATATGTCCTCCTCTAGCTTGAATGAGATCTTGTACACGGTTTGGCATGGATTCCACTAAATTAGAACATAAATTTTTGATCTCGTCATCACGAAACCAAACTTTTATAGCATTCTCAATCATTGTTTTCTTTGTTGAGCAGTCCATTTTATTCACACGTCTCTTTACAATGCTCCAAAAATTTTCGATGGGATCTACATCAGAAGAATTACCAGGCCAATCCAAAACCGTTACTTTCTCTTTTTGGAAAAAAATTCGCTGTTAGCTTAGAAGTATGGAATGGAGCAAGATCTTGTTGAAAGATACCAACACTACTAGCAAACTTTTGCATCATGGGATCTGCAATTTTATTTTCTATTATAGAAATATATGTTTATATTTAATCATCCCTTCAACTGGTACTAAGCTTCCAAGTCCTCCAGAAGTAAAATAACCACATTTCAGAGGGTGCTTAACTGTTTGAATAAGATTTTGTTCCCTTATGGTTTCTCCATCACTTCACCTGATAAATCTTGTACGAAAACCTTTCACAAGAAATTGCGTTTCGTCCTTGAATACAACCTTCTTACAACATTGTGCAATCCAGGATTGATATTTCATGCCACAATCCAAACGTTTTTTTTCTTCTTCATTGCAGGTGTTAATAACTGTTTTTCAATTGGTTTTCTTGAAATCTCCGAGCTCCAATAAGTCTTCGTCGAACTGTCGGTGAATCCGCGCTTACACCAGTAGCTAATAATTCTCTCTGAAGATCTCTGTTTTGTAAGGATGCATTGTACTATTTTGTACAAGAAATTTCTCTTAAAATTTGTTTTTTTGTCTTGTCATTAAAATTTGTTTTTTATTGGATTAACGCCCTGGTAGGGAACAAAAAGAGGGCTATTTCTGGACGGATATCATAATTTTGGTTTATGGTGAGACGGTGCACATGACAATAGAATCTGCAAATATTTTCAAATTACACCAAAGCGGAAAGACCTTTCCGTTGAACCAAACCAATGCACCTGGTTTGCACCAATGTAAACCTTGACCAATGCACCAAGTTTCTAACATAAAACGAAACTTCCGTAGAACCAGGTTTCGAATTTATTAAAATCTGATTCTGAAATTGAGAATCTGAAGCCATTATAGTTCAATACAAAATTAATACTTGATTGGAATATTAAGGATTATACTTATTTCATAAAAAAGAATTAATATAGAATATTGGGAATTTCATTTGGAATGAAGTTGCATTTAAAAGATTTCTTAATTTAATAATATTTTTGAACCTTTACAATAATAAATCAATGGCGTAGGATAGTTTTTATTGAGAAAGATTTATTTCCATCTTCATCATATTATTTTCGACACAAAAATATACTAAATAAATTTATGATATTATTTAGTCTTAACGATAATAATTACTAGAATATAATCCCTTTTATTTTATTTCTAGATAAAATGATGAAAGATTATTTTTATGTTACTAGATAAAATAAATGTATATTTATATGACACTTTTTATATATCATATATTTTCCTGTCTATTGAATTAAAAGCATTTTCTGATCTAATAAATCATAATTGGTAGACAAATTGCATGCACTATAATGAAGCTTTTTATAAAGCACTTCCAAGTTCATTGCTCTCATTAAATGCCGCTTTGTCTTGATCCCGATTCGAATCGATTTATTTTCTTGTTAAGAAGTCTTTAAAAGCTCTCATGAATTTGATTGTATTCCACTTAAGGCTCAGGAGAAGAAAATATGTAAGGATATAAATTCAAATAGTATAAATATAAATGGAATTCAAAATCAAATGTCATAATAATCACAAGTAACTGAATATTTTAGGAATACGATTAAATTTGAGTATTTCCTTACAGGTTTTTAATAAAATAATGATAAACCAAAGAAGGTCTATTACAATAAAAATATTTTTTAAATCCTTGCTAACTTAGTAAGATCACCTAAAATATTACGAATATTCAACAAAAATAGATGCATTTT
The DNA here is from genome assembly GCF_947563725.1 of Argiope bruennichi. Classification (NCBI taxonomy): domain Eukaryota; kingdom Metazoa; phylum Arthropoda; class Arachnida; order Araneae; family Araneidae; genus Argiope; species Argiope bruennichi. The sequence continues at coordinate 47,366,364 of NC_079153.1, read as the reverse complement.
CTTATATCCCCTTTATTAAGAATTCGAAATATTAGCTCAGTCTCTACATGGCTATTAAAAGAAGATTATTTCAGTACAATAGTCGCGAATTTCATTACTCCTATGCATTTATTAAAAAGATTTTTTTTTCAAAATATTCTAAATTTAAGAAATATTGTCTGATACTGCCAAGGTAAAATTAAATAGAATGGTATAGAATTATTATTGAACTGGCTTATATTACTATATTGCGAAGCTGAGATAAGGTTTCGTACTATTTTGCACCAAGATTAAGTGGTTCTCAATAGCGACAGAAATTGAAATGCTTGTTTATGCTAAGCAAGAGATCTAAGTTAATACAAGCCTTAAAAAAAAAGAAAGTTTTCTCAATTTATAGATAATTTTGATTATTCCGAAAAATGAGTATTAAAAAATGAAGAGGAAAGCAGTAAGGTTATTGTGTTCTTCCTAATGGTATCGTTTCTCTAGTGCCATTTTTTTTTCTTTGCTTCAAGGGATACCTTGATTGATCTGCTATATCTTGAAAATTGTGGTTTCCGATAACCCTCCATAAATTGACCCAAAGAGAACATTAAAAATACTAGAGATCTGACAGGAGGCTTATTTTTTTCATAAGTAAAAATAATTATCAATAAATACTTTTTGTCATCAATAAATACTTAAAAATATGAAAATAAATCAATTCACCAATTTTCTGCTTTGACACGTGGTAGGCAAATACTTGTAAAATTCAGGAACATCAACTGGATAAATTATCCTTCGATAATACAACTAGTAATTCGAAAGTTGCTAATGTTGCAATCCAACACTAATAATTGTATATGATTGGATATTTAAACAATTTAACTGCGAAATCTTTACTAAACATTCTTTATTTTATTGGTATTTTGTATATTATTCTATTTTGTACATTCTTTTTTTTACATTTGCAGAATCTAAGTAGACATGCCAGTTGATAGACATCTTAACAGACATGCCGTTTCTTAGAGTCACGTTTTTGAGAGATACCTTGAATAACGCACTACAAAAATTCATTGCAAATCCACCTTTAAAAGTTTTTTTGAATACCAATTGTTTATTATTTAACGTGTCTATGTATAACGCATTTCCTGGAGAACATATCATTAGTACAAAAAGGAACACATTTAGTATTTCAATTATACCTCCATAAACATACAATTAAGCTTGGTTCTTAATAGTTTAATTGTGGCGTTGGATTCTGTAATCATGCAGTATATGGTTCCTGAGTAAACATATGAGAGAGGATGATTCAATAGGTTTGTAGATTGTGATAAGTTTTCGCACTAATTAGCTCAGGAGATTCAATAGGATTTCCATTACCTATTAGTACGAGAATAAACACGTAGCATGAATCTCTAGTAATGTAGAACGTCAGAATAATATCAAGCGCTTTGTTTTCGAGTTGAAAGGTAGATATAGGAATCGAGTTCCATTTAAGTTGATATCTGCTTCGAAATGCATATGAATTGATTTTGCTTGACAAGAGGAAATATATCCTTTGATAACAGATACTTTCATATCGTTTTAGAATCAAACTTTACTTATTCTTTAAATAAAATTATTAAAAATAAAACATACAGTATGAACTAATACTGTTGTACCCAATGCGTAATAAATACCAGACGAAATTTAGATTTATGAGTCAATCAATGAATAAAAAGAATTTTTATGAAATAAATTGATGGGAATAAAATTTTAAAAATCAGAATATTAGAGCGTAGAGTGTAAGAGAGCTAAAGTAGAATTTGATTATTACCACTTTAGAATAAATATATTACGATAATGTTTGCTTATTAAAAAAAGGAAATTACTTCGTTATTATTAATTCTCAGAAATTTCATGTCAACTTATCCCATTTAGTAAACATAATATGTAATTTTAATCACTAAGATAAAAATAAATAAATGTGGTACATTATTTTGAATTATCAGCTTTATAATTCTAATATAAATAAATATAATTTTATTCTACCGAATGAATAATGGCAGTTTGAGTAAAATTTGACTTTACTCTTTCAGCTGATACAGTTTTAAAATTACACCAGTTTGCCTGGAATATCATCACAAATTTTTTTAGAGAATCTGGTGATATAGCATTTGCATTTAATTCTATAACTGCTTTTTCAAAATTCCTCTATTTGTATCCTTTTTTTCCTAAAATGATTACATCTCTTTTTATTGTTTTGTTGTGTAATTTTGATCAAGAGAAATCTCCAAAATGTTGCTCTTATTATTAAACACTTTTGAATCACTAATCTATCTTTATATACTCATATTACTTTATTGAATTTTTATATTTTATACTTGAATTGTATTCTGGTAGGCACTCCGAATTTGCTTTCTGAGTTTTTTTGTACGTAAGAAATTAAGATGCTATGAGCCGTCACCCTGAAACTTTTTTGCATACAGTGTAATAAAGGAGTTATTCTCCCCATTCTAGAATAAAAATTTAAACTTAGGGTAAGCCATGAGTACTATAAGTGCTCAAATTTTTCAATCCCGCAAATGAGAGTTTTGTGTTTCTTAATAGAGGGAACTAAATATGAATTCTGCATACATTTTTTTTCTAGGTTAAAAACAGAATTGCATACAGAACAATGAATATAGTAGCAAGATCACATACTGATTCATTTAAATTGGTGCGTTTTTTAGTTACCACTCTTACATGGCATGTGAAAATACAGACCGATATACAATCAACCCCTTGATACATTTTGGTTCAAAATTTGATAAGGTCCTACATCTTAAATATTAAATCTGTTTTCCAGATGTTATAGACCTGTCATTTTATGTTTTTGTGGTTATCGTATTCATTTGCATTCTGGGAGTCAAATAGAGAGACTTAATATAAATGGATTTAATTCAAACTTTATACAAAAGCAACATATTTGGTGCAAAGACTATACACCAAATTTCAGTCTTTTCATTTTTTGCTATTCCCTTTTGTTTGCCTCAAAGTATTTTTGTGTTATCATACATACAGAGAGTCAAAATGATAAATTGGTGGGCATAAATTCGAAGAAATTGCGAGATCGTACTTTTAGACGTTTACAATACTTTCTTTTTGCACACCTAGCATATGAGAAAGCACAATACATAATATTATTTCTTATAAAAACATTAAAAAATCTTTTCGTCATTCTTTAAAGAAAAGTATCTCTATGCAATAAAAAATCAATAATTTTATTTACTTATGATTAAAATTTTGCAATTTTTCTTCATCCGTTATTTTTTTAATATTGTGTGATGATGGACCTAAGTCTTTTCTTCACGTAGGAGCAAAAGGCAAAAATAAATGAGATCTCAGGGCAAAAACTAATATATTTGTTTTTACTAGAGTCCTCAAAAAATCTTAGTTCTATTTTCTCCACTAAAACAAGCATTAAAAATACTCACAAGAAAAATCTTCTTTATAGGCCTGAATAACGGTAAAAGTGTTTAGCATTTTAAGAATGAAATTACACTGCCCATCACTAGTTGTCTCTTCCTTTTTCAGTACTTTTGTCTCTTCCTTTTTTTTATGCTATTTGTTATTGAATTGCGAATCCATTGTTTTCTAAGAATATAATATATTTCTGTAATAATTAAAAGCTAAACATTATCGCCTACAGATGACCAGACTACTGACTATTTCATGAAAATTTTTGACCAAATACCATAGAAACATAGCTACAAACTATAAATAAAATTTTAGCTTTAAAAATCTTAATAGCTTTTAGAAAAAAAATATTTATAACGTTCCAAAAATATAAATTTAGTTTATTCTATTGATAATTAGGAGAAAATAATCATAGTAAATTATAACTTATAAAAAATTTATTCTAACGAAGTTATTTACTAATCCATATATGTAATCTTTAAAAATTGCATTCTATAGTAAATACCAATATGCTTCTGTTGTACATTCCGCTTTTTTTTTTAAAGTAGGAATTAGAATTCATTCTTCTAAATATACTTATTGGAATGAATTTTACACTAAATTTATTATCAAATAATAAAAATGATACATCTATTATTTTTTCAGTTTTAAAAGAAGCAAGATAGAAACAAGATTGAATCGAGAACTGACAAAAAAGTCACATTTACAGTAGAAAATAAATGCGCGTTATCATTTTACCCACGGTTGTCAGTCAGATGTCATTGTACGTCCACTCCATTTGCAGTGTGCAAAAAACTCAGATTCATGAAAGAAGCAAGAAAGTATCATATTTTCAGTAGCGAATGGTACAAGAAATACTTGAAAAAAGATATATTTCTATCTACAAATGACAAAAAAAGTAATGCATCTATTTCTTTTGTTGCGATTAAATAGCCGAGATTGACAAATACTAGATTGTGAACAAATGGCGGGTCATCAATATATTTGCAGAAAAAAGTAACAAAATGAAGTTGGAAAAAATATATATTTTTATCTCAGATATCAATACATATCTGTTAAAAAGTAAGAAGTTTTTTTTTTAATGAAAACTTATTATGTATAAAGAATATTTATTATCTTGTTAGTACAAATAAATTTTATGTATTTTACGATATTTGTTTTCCGAATATCGTTCAAAATTATGAAGATATCCGAAAAAAATATAGTTCATCTTACAAAAATTGTATGCTAATATTCATTTAAGCGTTGATAAAACGTTAAATGCACTCTAATTTACGGTAAAGCTCTAACACATGAAAATAATTACATGTATCTTCCATAAACATTGAACGTAATTAATCTAGATTGCTTACATAACATCAATCATTAAATCGAAATATATCGATTCATCTTATACAAATTATATGCCAATATGCCTTATAATTTTTAAATTTTAATGAATTTGAAATTGTGCTAAACCTGTTACACTAGAAAATAGTTACAGGTACTTCTATAAACACTAAAAATAGCTCATCTAAATTACTTTCAAAATAATATTGTTTAAATAGAAATTTCTTCTATACATCGAAAATATATTTTTCGGCGACCAAAATTTACCAAAACCCTTACTGAAAGAAGAAATAATATAAGCATTCGAAAGTATTTTACATCAATAAAAAATTTTTTAAAGAAATATTCCACAGATTAAATTGATAAAAAAAAAGAAATATGATACGTTTTCAAACCTTTATGTTCGTAATTGAAAGAAGCGCATAAAAAAAGTCAAAAACGGATTATAATTTTCTTTCATTTAAATATTTGAAAATAGAAAAAGCAGTTCAGCCTTCTGAAGCCAAATGTTCCTGAAGAAAATAAAACTCGCCGAATTTTAATCTCATAAATTGGCAGCAGTAACCGAGTCAGAAAGACGGAATTATATAACGCAAAAGATGAAAAATTGTTTTTGATAGATATATGCAGAGAAATCGTATTGGAAATGCAATAAGGAATTATCTTTAAAGTAACAAAATGTTTGTGTTGTTTACTGGAATTGAAAACATGCATTAAATTAGGGATCAGTTTTCTAATCTGTAAGAATTTGGATTCCATCCAATTTTTCGCCGAACTTCCATTGAATTTAATATATTTTTACGAGAAAATTACAAAGAGGATTAGCAGTAATGACAAAAAAAAAGAAAGAAAGAAAGAATTTCCTACGAAAACTGTTTTCCAGAAAACTATCGTTGATTCGGTTTGTTAAAGATACAACAAATGTTTTTTTTGGAAAATAATGGGATAATAATTTAGGATTATATCTGTTATTAACTTAAATTTCAGAATCAAGATGTAAATAATAATTTAATTACTGCTTTACAGAGAAAAATATATTAAACAGGTTGAAATATTTAACCTTACTTGCAGTATAAAAATAGATTCGATTCCATGCTTTTGTTAGACTTTTTTTAATGTGTATACATAACTTGATGTATGCTCAACAATAATATTTGAAGCTATACAATTTATAGGTTTCACCTAAAGCTATCAAATTTGGCACATACATGTTTTGGAGGGTGTGACTATACGCTCTTTAAATTGTTTTTTGAAAATTTGATTAGAATTTCAATAAAATGAAATAAACAAATTTAGGGTGTTTTTCCGCGTTAACTATCCAGAGTATTCTAGTTCAAAACACTATAAGATATACTATTAAGACATAGGTCTACAAAGATATAATTAAAAAGAAATTTTTTTCAGTGATACCATTTTTCGCCACATAAATAATTTTTTTCAATATTTAATTAATTAAGAAATTATTTTAGTATGATTGTCATTAGAGACCGTACGAATTGTAAATGAATATTAAACGTAATCTAAAAGATAATATAAAAACACATGAATTCTGGAGACACACCAAATATATTGTTAAATGTTATCATTAAAGTTGTAGTTTTTTCCCCCTTTAAAATGGAATTGCTATTCCGTCCAGTACATAAATCGGCTATTGTCGAAACAGATTTCAGGTAATCTAACAATACCTGATATATCTTGTCTCGGGAAAGTGATTCTCAATCTGTAAAGGATTTTAATTTAGTACATTTTATGCAATTTATTAAGCCACATAGTTAAAGAGGTATTAACGATAAAATAGCAAGTACAGCTATTTTTTCGAAAAAAAATAAATAAAATAAAATAAGGAGCTGAAAAGAAAATAAGGGAAATGCGCAGTAAAATGAACGAAACAGGAAGTTTCTCAAAGCAGCATAAATTATATATATCTATCAAAATTTAAAACTTAGAATTATTTTGTGAGAGAAACAATTAAGACGAAATGACATAATTATTTAATTGAAAATTTCAGTGACCATAATTCCTTGCAAACCACCTGGTCGCAAAGGCAGCAAGTTATCAATTAAAATAAAAAAAATGATAAAATTAATACATGTATTTGATTTTAAACAGCGGTTTAAAATGTTTTTATATAGCGAGACACATAAATAATTCAAATAATATCGTATCGAAAAAAATTAACGCTCCAGTAAATAAAAGGAATTTTCTATTAAAGTTTCTCTGAAAACTGAATTCTCTTACATTCTAGTGGGAATGAGAAACATTTACTTAAATATGTAGTTATTCCTCATATTACACAAAAAATGTATTTGCAAATAATGAAAGTATTCACATTTCCAATACATAGCACTATACCAAAAATAAGAGAAATTCCTTGCACGACTCCCTAATTGTATTCATTAAACATTCGGCGTAAAATAATGTTTGTGAATTATGAAGATGTTTCGTTCGATTTTATAGTATTATACTGAAGAAATCCCCCTATAAACAAAAGGGATCAGTTCCCCAAAACTATTTCGCAGGCTTTCTAATAAATGTGCTTGAAAAATAATTGTACGCCACTGGCGAACAATAATTACGAAACAGCCTATCAGTGCGATATTTGGCGATTACGGAAACTATTGTTGTTGTTGTTGTTGCTGCTGCTTATCCCCCTTGGATTATACTCCAAATAGCAAATCAAGTCTAAGAGATCGGGGATAGTGGGGTGCAGTAGCTTCTGAGTGTAAGAACCCCTGAGCACCCCTCACACATTCGCTTGCACAACCCTTTACAACCGGAGAATCTTCAAACGGGCCACGCGTCCCTCCCCCCTTGAGTCCCTCTTGCGATTTTTTGGGGTGCTCTGATGCCTGCCCAGTTTACCGACAATTTGTCGGTAAACTGGACAAACATCAAAGTACCCCAGAAAACTACAAGTGGGGTCGAGGGGGGACGCGTGCCTCATCTGCCGTCTGGGCAGGTCGTAGGAGGACTCTTTCACAGATAAAACAGAGTTGGAGAACTATCACGCCCAAACTAGAACTCGAACCCGGGAGGCCCAGATCAAGGGGAAGACACGCTATCCTTAGGCCAGGACCCCGGCATTACGGAAACTAGAAACCGACTGTGAATTATGGACTCCTTTTTCCGATAGACCGACCTCAAAATTTCAAACGGAAATATAAATATTGTAAAAGAAATGCATCGTAGATTTCACATATTTAAATTATTGCGCTTTGGTATTATCCTGTCTAAATACTTATTTCAATACGGATCGACAGTCAATCAACTTTCTGAAATATCTGTTTCCAAATTTGATAGATATCTGCATTGTAGACATCGAATCTCTGTACGAAATTTTATTTATCCAGTTGTTCTCGTTTTATAATAATTAAGATTAATTAATATTCGTAGCCGGACAGACAGATTTTCTTTGAATGTTTCTTGGTTTTCGTTCAAATTTTGATAAAAAATCTACGAACGTGGCATAAAGTCCATAGGACAAATTCTGTTCATCAATCTCAAACTGTATTTTATTTTCGCGTTCACAGACAGACAGACATATTTCCATAATTGTATTTTTCGGACTGCGAGATGTCTGAAACGGGGTGATTTCTTAAAATCCCGAGTTCAGAATTTTCAACGATAACAGTACTTACTTTTTGTATACTTCGTATACAAGAAAGTAAAATACGTCAATATAAAGACATTAATTTGACATTTAAGACTATCGAAAATATGTAAAGACCACATTCTAATCACACGTAAATACCACATTCGAAATTGCATTAATTGATTTTGTGACATTTCTACTCGTATACATAACAGACATAATTTTCCCATTAACGATTTTTTTTTTAAGTATTTGAAACAGGTTTATTATTTTTGAATTAAGATTGTATACCGATGTGTATTCGCATTTCTCATTCCATTTTTGAAACACCGACGCTCTTTCGTACTCGGACAGGCATAATCTAATGAACTTTACTTTCAGAAAAAAATAACTTATAATGTAAAGCGTCATCAAAATTTCGAGATATAATTTCTGTAGAGTTACAATATTATATCTACTTTTGTACTTCAGATTCCAGAAAATAGCAATAAGACTTTTTTGCTTTCTATTTCCATGATTTTCTCAGTTGTAATCATGCTATGCTCGAAAAAATTGCAATACAATTTCGCTGTAAAATTCAAAATCAGTTAATCGAATAGGCTTAAGAATTCTGGATTCAAGTCAACTTTCTTTTTTTAAATTTATAGATGAGAAAATAACCCAAAATAATTTTGAAAATCCATATACACATTAATCCAAACTGACATCCAATTTTTCATATTTGGTGCTTTGTAATATAGAAAAATTTAAATTAACTCTACGGCAAATCGATGCAGAAGATTTCATATCTAGGAAATAAACTTTAAGATTTGATTAAGTCCAGAGTTTACTTATAATGCAGTTTTCTAAAATGAAAAAGAAAAAAATATCAAATAAAAACTGTACTATCAGAATGATAAAGCAAGAAAAAATAATATACCCATGAAAATCTCCCTTTTATTATTATGCCTTTCTTGAAACAGGACTGGGCCGTTTTATGATGTCATATACCTCCAGGACATTTTTCGAATTACGGTTGCAGATACGCCACATTGCTTTAAAGTCACGAGTTTGAATACTTTCATCAATCATTCTTGGAGTAAGAATTGAAAAAAAATGACGCCCGTCAAAAATTATTAGAATATCTTGCAGCAATCTCTTATAAAAATGCCTGAACCAATCTCGTTATATTCTGTGGTTATATTACGGTCTAAATTTCGCTCGTTTTTATTTTCCAGTTTGGAGCCTGTAGGCAACAGACGCTCAGTCAACAAAAAGAGAGCTGGCACAGAAATTGCACATTTTGTTCCAGTTTGTATGAAGGCATAAAAAGCGTTCCCCTGAAGCAGAAGTATCTTTGCTTAATTGGCTTCGCTCTGGGTTGAGTTGCTCGTTTGCTGGCTCGTTGCCCACCTCTTTTAAGCGTACGGATACTGGGGATACTTCTTGGTAATTGGCTAGTTTCTTGCGATATTTTGTTTCTTTCTTCGTTTAATATCTTCTTTTAAACTCTATTGATAAAACATGTTTTTTTTTCCATCTTCCATTTCAATGAGTGGTATCCGCGCTTGTTTTCGTAAAAGCTTGAAAGCAAGACCTGCCAGTAACGAGTTTGGCAAAATTTTAAATTCTAACTCAGCGCCGATGGGCATGATTGTGCACGCACCAAAATAAGCAGTTCAGACTGCTTTCGCGTGTTTCCGTGCACAAGATGTAAGGAAAAGGATATCTATAAAAGTGGCCTTTCAAAGTCAGGCTTTCATATAAAAGAAATCCTTTAACTTTTTGAAGCCAGAATGTTTAAACAAGTTGAAAGAAATGTTGAATTGGCTCCATGAACCAACAGCTTTGAAAAAAAAATATCATAAATAAAATTATTTTATACAGAAAAAAAAATGAACCTCTTGTAGAATTTCAAAACATGTAAAAAGATTGAAAGTAATTATTTCCATCTATATAAGATAGTATATTTTAGAACAAGAAATATTTGGAATTTTAATTTCTGACAGTTAGCTAAATTAGATGAATTTCAATTTTCTTGGCCTTTTGAGTAATTTTTTCCAGCCGCATTTCCCCTCCGTATCTTGGAATCATTAAACAAGACAATCTACATTTTGATAATAAGATAAATACCACTACTATGAATTATAGTCTTTTGGAAATTATAAACCCTATGAGCACAAGATTTTATATGATATATCCGCGATGCTTTCATATTTTCTAAATGCCGTATAACATAATACAGATATCGCAACGAATACGTAGAAAATTTTGTGCTATTGGAGCATGGTGGGAAGATAGCTATTATATTATAATTTGAAAGAATAGAAAGCTGATTCCCACATACAAAAGTAATAGTCGTGTGAACATTATTAAAAATCTTCGGCAGGCTAAGTTTAGATTTTTCGAAACTAAAGAAAGTAGTACACTAGTAAAATGATATTAAATTCCAATTAAACAAGTATGAAATAAACTGTCATTATAGCAGGATATATGCCTCATTATTATCATATCATAATAGTTAATAAAAATAATTTACAACTCACGTAAATGAATTTAAAGATTTGCTAGAAGCAATTATTTATTAATCAAAGTCAGAGATTCTAGAATATATAGATTATTCTAAATATACAGCCGAATCTTACGTACAATAAATAGCATCAGAAATATAAATTACTGTACAGATGAGGAATACAAAAGGTGCTATTTCTATCTCATCTAAAGTAATTATTTATATCAAGCTAATGCTTGAAAATATTGATATAATACTTGTAGAATTGAGTACCCCCTCATGAAATTTTTCAGATTGTACCTTAAATCACAACGATCTGATAAAAGTTTGAAGGAGCTCGGACACGTACTTATAATCTGCATTTCTGAATATTGTAGCTATGCTTTAAAGGATAACTTTAATCTAGGCTGAGGTGCTAGATGAATCTGAATGGCTATTTCACCACGAATAGTTACAAGAATATTATTGCCATATATAAAACATCCATCTTCTGCTTAGATACTTCACAAAGAATGTAAGTCCCGTTAGATGTTTTCCTCACCACGGCCGCAACACTAGGGGTACTGTGAACTAGAGTACTGAATTGGGTCATTTTTCACCCACATGCTCGTAGTGCTCACCCCGGAGGATAACGGGAGTACATCCGCGTAACATTTCTTTCTCAGATCTAGCTGCTTCATGTCTGAAGAACTGCATCGGCTAGTAAAACATTCAAACTCTCGAAAATTATTAAAGTTTTTGAACTAAACATCTTTTAGCAAAATATACATTTAAGTGAATTCTCATCTGAAACATTTACAAAATCTTTTCAAAAGAAATCAGTTTTCCAATGCTCTTTTTATGTGTAACAAAGTTGCATAATCAAATTTTTCATTGTTTAAGGGAAGAATCGGAGAGCTTTTGATTCTTGTAACCACAAAGCTCTTCTTGTCGGTAGCTTACTGTATTAATTTCATAGATATTCGAATATCTAAATACAAATTATAATTTCATACTTTTTGTGTAGATTTCCTAGAACGAGGAACGTTGTTCTGTAGTCACTTTGCTCACAAAATTCAGCCAATACTTTTATAGATGATTTATTATTTAATCAAGTTAAATTTGCAAAAATAAAGGTTAGTTTTGGAGGTACACCAAAAAAAGTACCCGTAGTCAAATAGCGAGGTCGATACTTTAGCTGGCACCCCATTCCTTTTAAACCTGTGTCAACAACACAAACCAGATAACATTTAATCACCAACTTGGGATTTAATGTGAACCATATCTATACAAGGTGGATAGATCTGGAGCAGCTTCTTGTTTCTAGAGCTAGAAAAGACGCTGCTCCAGACCCAAACGTTGCAACGGTTACATTGATGGAGTGTAAAAAAAATGCCCGTTTCGGTGTTAATCACAATCAAAAGTAAAGTATCGTTCGTCTGATTTTGAATAATTAAAAAAAAATGCAGTTGAAAAATGTATTACTGCATTTTATTACTGTGTTGTTAATGTGCCATAAAGTTTTTTTTTTTTTTTTTTTCCTCAAAAGAACATTTTTACGAAATCAAAAGATGGAAAGAAAGAAGAAAAAAAAGGGACATTTAAATATAATAAATAAATAATGTACAGGTTTATCCACAAAATGTTATCACATATGAATACTCATTTAATAAATTTCCTCCTTACGCCAAAAGTTAATTTTTTTGAAAGAAGCCAGTTCACTTTTCTTATAATTTTATTTGCAGAATATTTTTTTTTCTAATATCATATTTATAAACAAATCTCAATAAGCATATTATGTTCTAAAGTTTATCTATATCATTTCATTAAAATTACAACAATGATATAAATAAAGTGACTGATTATTCTAAAATGTGTTTTATAACATTTCCTGTTATGCATTCTGTTTTACTTATAATATTAAGATATTATTGACAAAGTAGGTTTGAGGACTTTGATAATGCTATGATCTCTCTGAAAATGCTATGATCTCTGATAATGATAAGATGTCTTTGCTAATAAACGACATTACAAATACATTTGATCGTGTGTTTTAAAACCTTATAATTAATATTTGATATCAAGCAACATTACAATCAGATTGTAATGTTGCTAATCGGATCATCATTTGTTTAAATCACATTTTAACAAATAATTCTTTCAAACAAAAGGAACAAGTTATTGCTTTTTCAAGGACAAGAATTAGGCCCGTAGGAATAAGCTTAAAAATACGAGTCCCCTAATGTTATTATATTGGCTAAGTTAGAACCTTAATAACTCAATACCGTACTGAAAGTCCTACAAAGAAACGGTACGCTGGATTGATGGGAAAAGCTTGCCGAGTACTCGAAAAGAAAGATCGATCGATTTCTTGCAATTCTTGTTTATTTATTACTTGACCTTTTCATTATTTTTACTTCCTCCTTCCCTCTATTTTTCCTTCCATGCTTGGAGGATAGAGGGGAAAAAAACATAAGAAATCGAAGTTATTTCCCTATACCATAAGACACAGCAAAAGATAAAAAAAAAAGGCACTTTTTCCGCCTGTCACTATGTCTGAGGGGGAATATTCCTTTGCTTGCCGTTATTTCCGGGCGTGTTAGAAGGGGTTGATGTAGGAGGGGTTGGGGCAAAACTCCTCCGATAATGAAGTTGTATCACGCGATAAATAAAGCCCCCCCCACCCTCCCCAGCAAATGAAAAGGTTCTAGATTGTGGATCTAATGAAACCGAAGCAGAAAGCAGCAATTCAACGGAAGAAGATCTCAGCAAAAGCATTGACACAAAGAGAAGAGCGATACCTCTAGAAATCGATGATTTGGCATTTTCGGTGCCAGCCGAGATTCGTGCATTTGTTAGGAAGGGTTTAAGGTAAGTTCGTAATAATGAGGCTGATTCCTTTAGCATTAATACGACAAAAGATACGCTCGACGTCAAAGTTAACAATAGACTAAAGGTATTTGTTTTCGAGGCTCGCTGTTTCTTTTTTGACTGAAAATGACGTAAGTAAAAGGGCAACATAGTTTAAAATTTTTTATTTGATTGTATTTGTTTTTAGGGTATTCACAATTTTTGGTGAGTTCATATATTTTTATTTACTTTTAAGGAACAAACATAGCATGCGTGATAACAAATTCTGAGATTTTTTTTATTTATATTTTTATTCCTGCAATATTATTTACTGAACTAGTTAAATCTATCCTCCTATTATTGCATTGAAATATATCTATTATACAAAATATATATATATAAACATTGTGTTATATTCACTTTGTGATTGGTAGATAGCGAGTCATTTGACCCATGACATTTGAGGTTTGTTTTACATGTATTGTTTTAAATATTTAATGAAAATTATTATTACATCATAGTAAATAATTATATCTCACTTGACAGCAAAATGGTAACAAAAAAAGGAAAGTGTAGCCTTAATTAACACCAAATAAACTACAAATGAGATTAAAACAATATTATGTTAATTCTAATTTTTACACCATTTGTGGCAATACTAATGAATAACTTTCCTGCTTGTTTACCTTTTTTCGATTAACGGGGAATTTTCGTATCTTGGCTAACTATCAACTGAATAACTAAACAAATTAACTTAGTATTGTTTCATTAAATAGTAATACGGCATCCAGCTATATCAGATGAATTAAAAATATGAGGAAAGACCAAGTGACAATCTGGCAATTTTAGAATAAAAGAATCTCATCATGAAAAGATTTATCTTCCAGCATTGAACGAATTGCCGTTGGAATTTAAAAACTTGCTAACTGGAACTGATGAAGATCGCGTACAGTACTGAACAACATCGGGATTGGTGAGCGAAAGCGAACAAAGGACAAAACCTGTTATTCAATAACAATAAAAGTATTAAATTAACCAAATAGAATACATTATGAGGATTTAACTAAACAGCATCAATAAAAATAAAATCGTTTCAGTAAGGATTCTGAAATGGAATCTTGGTTTAAGATCAAAAGATTTATCTCTTAAATAAAAAAGTGAATTGATAAATCAATTAAATATTTAAACATGTATGATTCATAAATAAGCGCAGTTAATTTCCGTCATATATTCTTATTTAGTATTTCGAGTTCAGCTTTCATCTGCTTATTTGGATAAGCTTTTTTTTTCCCATCTCAACACTTATTCAAAATATCCAGTTTTCATAATCATGATTTCTAAACACGGGTAAAATGAAATCATTTCATGAAAGCGAAACTAACATGAAATATTCTTCAAAAAATCTGTCATGCATTGCCATTCAGAAATAGAGAATCGTTGTATGTAATCATAGAAGTCTCGTAAAAGGAATTTGAACTGTTGAAGTAAATCGAAATTTTAATTGAGCCACAAACTGATATTATATTAAATAATTCCAAAATTATCTTTAATATCGTAGGCTTATATAGAACTTGTTCAAATTTCGGAATTACAGTGTCTTTATTGTTTTAATGCGAAAATGTAACTTCAGAAAAAAAAAGAAAAAAAAAACAGCTATAAACATTTGACGGTTGTTTGCGGTAATAAATAGTGTAAATATGTACAGCTTCCGTAAGAGGAGTACCATTGGAAATAATCTCTTCTTTAAAAATATTTGGTGCAAAATGGAACACCAAGAATGAAACATGTGGAATAATAAATATCTCAAAATTCGTTCTTAAACACACCTTTTAAATTTAACTAATTTTGCTAAACCTTTGTATAACTAAAATGTTTAGAGCTTTTAAATTTCTGGAAAATATATAGTATTTAGAACACCGAAAGGTTTATATTATAAGTTAATACCATGAATTTTTAAAAAGTGAAAATAATTAGAATATTTGTTGTTGTAAGGCAACGTAAGCGCATTTTAAACTTTGATGTATTACAAAGATTTTTGTTCATCTAAATATATTTAGAATGAGAGTATTAACTGAATTAAGAATAAAAAATATTCATTGTAATATATAAGAAAATCTACAAACTGAAGTTCGTGAAAACGATACCTTAAATTGATTAATCCTAAACGAAATAAACCAGTGAAACATTATCATATGTTACAGAAGTGTATGCTCTAAGTGAGACAGTATCAATTATATGAATTTATGAGTTTTATTTCCTAACGCAAAACTTAAAAATATGTTTTAGTTCATTGCTAGTTTCGCCACTTTACAAATATCTGCATTCAATTTTATTCTGAAGACATTTGTAAATATAAGAAAATAGTACTAAGATGTTTTGTGTAATATTTTTGGTATCTTTTCCTAATTTTGTTACTTTTTTTCTCTAATTCCGTTAAAAAGAACAGATGTTTTTGAGATATATTTTTCTTATACAGTAATTTCTGCCCCCCCCCCAAAAAAAAATTAAGAAATGAAAAATAATGACTCTACAATAAATGAAATTTTTAAACCTAACGTAGATTACTTTAATTCAAATGAAATGAATATAAATATCTACCAAACTAAATAAATTTCGTTTTAAAAATTTCAATTTTATTATACAAAATTTTGATTACTGGTTTTTTAAAACTTTCTATTAAAATATATCAAATTTTATATATGTCATATTTGCATTCTGAACTATACCTAAATTACCTAATTATATAGGCAGCTTTTAAAATATTAAACATTTTAAATTTCGATTATAGTAAATCTAATTGCACTTATTTCTTGCAATACATGCAATGATACTACAGCCGCTTTCATACCTTGGGAGAAAGGGAATTTTATATGTTTATATCTTGGTCAATGGTTATCATTTCAGTTCCATATAATAATGGCGCATGTAACAGGAAGACTACTTATAGAGGCTAGCAGATAAGCCCAAATCATTGATGTAGTCATCATATTTATTCGCAACAAATAATCTGTCCCCACTACTTCATGTATGCAATCAGTGAGTTTCTGTAAGACGCGAGGAGTGAGGAAAAACAAGATGATGGGTAGAAAGAGTGCCTTATATGATCAATGAGGTCAATATCATTGTCACATCCCCTAGGCTGTTGAGATGAAAGCATAAGAAAAAGGTTTGTTTAATCGGCTTTTATGTGAGACATGAAGTAAGACATGTAATCTTTTTACGTGATAATTCTTGCTGAAGGTTTATGTCGCATAGATAAAATAATGTGATTTTAGATAACTTGGGGATTTGGCACTGCACAATCTGATGAAATTTATTGCTTTTTCAAAACTGAGGTAAAATAAATTAAGGGATTTAATCATGGTATATGAGCAATGCCATTTCGTAATCGAAATTTTCAGAGTAATTTAATTCGTGCTCGTCAGCTAAAATAACAATAAGTTTTTTTGTTTTTTTTCAAAATGCTTTACAACGGCATTCATCCAAATTATGGCAAATTGTTAAAATTGTAAGTGCAATATTACTCTGGATTTATGTTTGTCTTTAACGATATAAATTTTCTTTCAGTCCCTTCAAATTTTAAGTATTACACATCTGTTAGCGATTTACAGCTGAATTCTTATTTCTTGATCTTAATTCTTGCTAATTCTGTAAGGCCGCAAAATACCGTACAGAACCTGGCGATGCATATTATGCATTGCCTTAAGAAGACGGTGTACATACTGTCCTTTGGAGCATTAATGGGTTATACCATAGCTGAAGCTCAGGTATTTAGCCTAAATACAATTTCCTTTAAAGTAATGATGTTCATCTTTGCTTTTGTATATATAAAAATGCTGCTTTTACCATGTAATTAGAGAAATCTTGTGTTATATTTTACCAAATTTCCTTATTACTTATGTCTGATATTTATTATCGATTTAATTCTATATAAAATGCCTGTTTAATATACGATTTAAATTAATTACAAATAATCATAAGTTCATACTTTATAAATAATTTTAATGATGCATCCTGTTTCATGCGAATAATCTTTTTAAGACTCATTATGCGCAAAATTAACAGTAGCATCAATTCCTGATCACGTGTAGCACATAAAATGCGCATTATTATTGCGTTTCTTGCATTTGCTGTAAATTACATATAGCATCCCAAATGTATCCTTTGGGTTATTAATGGGTTATACCATAAAGAAAGCTCAAGAATATATCATACATGATAAACATAACATCCTACAGTGTTGTATCTGATTAGGGCTACTGTGGGAAGGACTTGCCAGAAAGAATATGGATTTTCTTCGCTTTGATTAGAGATAATTGAACATTGTGGCAGCACTATATTATAGCAAAACCCCGTATTTTGCATTTTAGGATTGTTTGTTCAAAACGCCATGGAAATATTTCACATATTGTTAGAGGACATAATTACGATTATTAAATGTTCTTTAATATATGTACTTTTCAATAAAAAATATATATCAATTAACCTCCTGTGATAATTTTTTTAAAAGAAATCTGTCGAACACAATTTGAATAATTAAACACGTGACTTTGTAAACCAAAAAAATGTCAAAGGTGAAAACGATTCGATCAATAACGTTCTAAAGCAAAAAATGAAGTAAAATTTTATAAAATAAAGTGTCCTGCTGGAAATCTTCTCAGTATATCTAGCACGCAAAAGGAAAAAAAAAACTTATGTTGGCACATTTTATTTTTCCTCTTACCTTGTTCTCGTGAGGACTGCGAGTGACAAAAATTTACTTTTTGCTGGGGGCTCCTAAGAAGATTAATGATGAAGATAGGAAAAATCGCACCGAAGTTACATTCTTTTTAATACAGCATTATCTAATCGTAAATTGTGAAAAAATAAATAACACTACCTTAATCGATTTTTAAGGGCGATTAAGAACTAAGCACACACACACAAAAAAAAAGGTTTTTTGAAGAAAATTTCTCAATTAAAACTGATTCCTCAAGTCTTCTGCAGGGAAGACTGTTTGGGGAAGTAATTTTCATCAAGTGGTGATTTAAACGATAATTTTTGTAACATAAGGTAATATGATACGATAATAAAAGAGATGCCAGTGATGCAAAGTTTTCAAAACGTACATTTTGGAAAAAACATCCCTCTAATTTTTTTATATAAAGCTTTTAAACTGTCTAAAGAATGATTTAGTTCTAGAGAAGCTGGATAATGGAAATTAAAAAAAAAGGTTACGTAATTACTAATTTAACAAGGTGCATTTTATAAATGCTAATAATAGGGATATATTCGGGGTAATAGTGATGTAAATAAGTTAAATTTAATTGTGATTAACTATAAAGTAAAAACAAACATATATCAATATGAAACATCAAAAGTACACTAAAAGATATATACATATATGCATGCATTATATATATTATATATATATAAAATCTTTCCTTTTCTCATTTCCTAATTTTTATCTTAATTTAGCTCGTATTAACTACATTATAAAATATCCTCTTACTCACTTAGCCATTTCTCACTTTTCCATTTAATTAATGCTACACGTGCTCTATAAAGCTACTCACTTCAGCGTTTTCTCACGCTCTGACTAAAGGGATAAAAATCCTTAATGCTTTCATCATTATTTTAAAGATACCTACATTTTCCTACACTAAACGTCTCAAAGAAATTCCTAGAAAATCTCAGAATAAAATAAATGAAGGGGAAAATGGTCTTTTCTGCTCCATTGTCGCGATGTAGACTGACGTATTTCTTACCACATATTCTTTGTACGTAAATTATGAGTCTTGGGTGAAATAAATCGAATATATATATAAATAAAATTTCAAAATTTTTTTCCATTTGGCCACACACACTATATTATACAAGAAGCGTAAAAGTGCCAGTTGCAAATTGTAGCTCTCTATGTGAAATTGTAATTATATTCATTTTCAATTCAATTGTAATTATATTCATAAATGTTTAACAAATTTCGCTCTTCTGATATTTCTTTTGGTATTAATTCATTTTAGTATTGTTATCAAAGCATCCCATCTTAATGCATTTGTTTCGATTTCCAGAATTATGACAATATATTGATTTAAACTTTTAGATGTAGAAGTGAAAGCAATTTTTTAGAATAACTTAATACTTTATTACAAATAAGAAATTTGAAAAGCATGTTTTTCCCAAAAATAATTATCATGTATCATTGCTCATTTGAAAACAAAATTAAAATGGAATTAATCGATCACATTTTTCAAGATTAAGAATCAATCTCCAATTTTAATCATATTTTTATAACATGTTTTTTTTTTTCTAAATTCTTGTCGAATTCTGAATATATTAAACTATTTTATTGTAATTTGGAATATACAATAATAAAATTTTAGAACTCTAATATAACATAAAATAATTATAAAAATCGTTTGCAAAATTCTATTTTCAATTTAATTCAGTCAGAATAAAAACAAAAGAACAATCTTTAAATACATTTTTTGAAAAATGGGAAAACGAGCAAAATTTATTAATGGGAAACACATCTTTATTTTAATTATAAAATTTATTATGTATCACGTCAATTCTCTTTTTATAAAAAGTAATATACTTTTTATATGTTTTGCGTTGTTGTTTGCAAAGAAATTGTCCCAAAGCTTCAGTAAAACCCCAAAAAGAGTTTCATTAACTATCTTTCTTATAAAGCACTTGCACTTTTAAAAATACACGAGAAAATTACCAGCTGTCATAATTGTTTTATTTCTCTTATAGTGTTTTTAGATCTACACAGCTTGCGTGAATAAATTACTATTCACCTAAAGTGAGGTTTAAAATTCATCTCTCCTGAATAAAAATAATTGATAATTTATAGCAAATTTTTAATTATTTAAAGAATTCTGAAACATGAAACTAAAATGTGAACAAGAAAAAACAAACAGAACAATGAAGTTCATGAAAAAAATATTCAAGAGCTTCATAAACCTATTAAATTTCATCAATAAATAAAAAAAACATTTTATGGGTAAAATTAATGTTTTCAGGCAACAGGAATTTTTCAACATTTTATGGTTGCAGAATAAAACCAATTTTGCCTTAAAATTTTTATTTTTCGCCACTTTATGTTCAAAATAAATTTTACTGAATGTTTATTTTAATACGTTAATCTATTTCCTGCATTTATTAAATAAATAACATATAAATATTACTAAATTTAGTTTCAAATTATATATTTTAGATTTTAGATTTAATAAGTATAGTTGAAACTTTACTTACAAATATATTGATCTTTTTCCTTAGAATTCCCTTTCATTAAATTTAAACATATCCAAAATTAAAAAGATTAATTTTCTAAACCAGCTTGATAAATCACTTTAAAAATAAATTTTATTCATTTTTCAGTCTTAACATTTGACTTCCACTTCCAGATTTTTAGTAAGCCAGCTTACAAGCTGTCACATCCTCCATTTAGCATAGAATTTATAATTAAACGAGCATATAAATATTGCAGAAGACAGGCCAAAAATTCCAGTTGATAAATTGCCTTGTTACCATTCCAACAAAATCCAACTGTATAAGCTTGAAATTTATTTTTTGCAATGAATTTATTAATAATTTTAAAACAATGAATCTTTTTTAAAGATGGAAATTCAAGCGCTGGAAAGCAAAGAATAAAATTAATAATGCTTTCTTTATAATTGCTTTCGCTTCAAAAGAAAGCTTTCATAAACGATAACTAGCCTATTTCTTGATCTTTATCCCAAACATCGAATTGCGGCGGATGCAAGTTTGGTTACATTTGCGGAACAAAAAAGTTGGCTTCCATCCAAATATCACATACAAGGGAATTTAATGCCTCAAATATATTCAAAGTTCGCTTTGCTGCATTAAAAAATCGATCGAATGTTCTTAGCGTTTACAAGAAAACTGAGCTCCATTTTTTCGAAAGATTTTTTAAAAAAAATGTAGACATTTATAACACAAAAGATTACACAATGAAAACGATTTATGAAATTGATGTTTAAATATAAATCGTGTATTATGAATGTATACTTCATATTTGAAATAACAATATTAAATATACAGGAATTAATAGCATAATTTTAAGAAACTAACTAATAATCAAAACAAAATTTTGATTATTATCGTTTGCCCGGAAAAGTAGAAATGCTTCACAAAAATGGAATAAATAGTTAAAAATGACACTATAAAATATTTCTATCATTGTTTAAAAAAGAATTTAATGTTGTTCAATCAACTGTGACTCCGTTCATTATGATATTTCTATAATAGATAGAAACCTGAATAAGTTAAAGCTTATCTAATTAACGCCAATCATTAAATACAATTTAGTTCAGCAATCATATATATATATATATATATTATATATATATATATATATATATATACTTATAATAAAGCTCAATGTGTGTGTGTGTGTGTGTGTGTGTGTGTGTGTGTGTGTGTGTTGGCGCTCTACAGGCCAGACCGTTTGACATACAGCTACCAAATTTGGAACATATATACCTTGGAGGTTGGGAATGTGCACCTGGGGTTTCTTTTTTCGAATTTTTAATTAGAATTTTAATTATTAATTAAAAACTAACTTTCCCGAAAAAAAAACAAATCTTCCATTTTCCCCACCGCCAACTTTTCCGCCAAAAAAATCTTCCATTATCTCCAGCGCCAAACGAGAAAGGCTTCAGTTTTTTTTTTTTTTTTCTCCCAACAGTAATGAGGCTAGGGTTAAAATTTTTCGGCGGATTATTTCAATCGGTTCTGTTTATTTTCTTAATGTTTGATGCATTTAAAATTAAACATTGTTAATGAATCAATCTTTCAGATTCATTCTGAAGTACTTTTGAATTAAAATAAAACAGAATAAAGGAAATTAAAAATTTCTAATCCGCATAGCGTTACCCCAACTGGCGTAGAAAAAAATCACGTATTTGCGTTACGTCACCGGCGAAGAAAATTCACGCATGCGCATTCTGTTCTGATTGTTGCCATGACAACGTTATCAATGGATGATTTAAATTATTTTTGGGTTAGTTGCATGCTTTTGTAAGTAAATTGTATTTATGTTAGTTATATATTTTTTGTATATGCTTATAGTTTTAAGTACATCGTTTTTTAAGTAGTTTTTTTAAAACCTCTTTTCAACCGTTTATTTTAAACGATTCGTTTTATTTTCTTAGTGTTTGATGCATTTAAATTTAAACATTGTTAATGAATCGATCTGCTCATAATGAATCTAAGAAAATTTTGTTGACCAACTCTTGAGATATTACATAAATTTAAAAAGATATTCTTTAGTGCCTATAAAGTTTAAACGATGAGTGACTCTATTTTCAGTAATCAGATTATAAAAAAATGCTTTGTTTCAGTAAAAAATATTATTATATTAATTGAAGATAAATTCTTTCCACTTTAATTTAAAGCATAAATTCTACGGGTGCTAACAGAAAATGAGAGAGATACATATTACGTTATGACTGAAGGCCTTTATAATATTATGAATAAATTATATGATAATCAAAATTTGAAGTTTTAAAATATTTTGATGAAGAAGCTATTAAAGTAGAAATTGCATAAATATTTAATTATTAAAATTTTAACGAACATTAAGGTTGGCGAACCGGCTGGTCGCCAAAGGCGGCTAGTATATATATATATATATATATATATATATATATATATATATATATATATATATATATATATATATATATATTAATACCTAGTCTGTAGATATAGATTATATTTTTCCATATATATAGAATCCGTACCTAATACAGCTTTCAGTGGCACGACAGCCCCATGTGGGTCAAGGCCTACAGGGCTCATATCAGCTTTCTTGATCGAGGGCCCTAAGGGGGAAACGCATATGTCCCGGTTAGGTGGTCAGCTTAACGCGGAACCTCCAGTGTTTAGTTCCCCTAATATATCCAGTAATCGGACATTCGAAATCCAAATATGTTTATAATTAAAGGTAAAATTTAATGAGCTTTTTCAAAGATAAAGGTAAAATTAAATGAATGCATTTTTCAAAGATTTGCAAGCTCAATTTGAATATACTCAAAATTTGACATTATTGATCAAGCAAATACTTTTCTTATTAGATAAAAAAAATATTGACATGACCAATTTTGAAATAGATCACTACAGAAAAAATATACTTGAAAATGTGAAAGATATTTGGCATTCATTCTTTGCAAACGACCGAAAAAAAAAACATTGATTTTATTGTTACCATTGTTTTTTTATACAGTGTTTTCGAAACAAGCTTTCTTTTTTTTTCTCTCATACAAATCTTTACCTTATTTATTTAACACCCTTTTGATAACATTCTATTCATTTGCATTCCTTTGGCAGTTTTACATGCAATAAATTGCCTCAACACAAATTTCAAAAGAGATATTTTTCACTGAACGAAAATAGTTAAATCATATACAGAGTGGTCATAATTAAAGTTACCCTGTTTAGACCTACGTAGTGTCCCCTCTAGTGGAAGGATGTCGAAGAAACTTGATATTTAGGTTGTATAGATCATGGGGAAAAAACATCTGCAATAAAAAAAAATAGTTCAAATTTCCGCCGATAGAGGGCGGTTTTTATGTGCGATAAAGGTAGTTAAGAAAATTTAGAGTAATTTAAAAATCCAGTACTCACTGCCGCAAAATCATTCTTCGCCATGTCGTTAGAGAAGAAAGGAAGAGCTTTACTGATAAAGTTGTTTTATTAGAACAGCTGAATTATTAGTGCAAGCGCTGAATCCTGCAGACCCGGAGAAACGAAATCAATTTGCTAGAATTTTTTAGCCAGAATAGCCGTTGACAGTTCATTGCCTTGGAACATTTTGTGGTCAGAAGAGACTCATTTTACCCTAGGCGGAGCAGTTAATACTCAGAACTGTCGCATATGGGGTACTGCAAGTCCTCATGATGTGCATGAACAGTCTCTACATCCTGATTGCATTACTGTATGGTATGGTTTTATTGCTGATTTCATTCATGGTCCCTTTTTTTAAGGAGAACACGCCTCATGGCCCTCAAAGGTGTTCCGTTATGAGTGCCCGTTACCGCGCCCTTCTTCAGCAGCAAATAATTCTTGCGTTACAAGAACGAGAATGTTTAGGGTTTACTGTCTTCATGCAAGATGGTGCACCACCTCACATTGCTCGACCAGTGACGGCATTGCTTCGTGCCTATTTTGAAGATCAACGGGTAATTTCAAGAAGTTTTAAACTGCCTGACCTCCACGTTTTCCGGACCTGAATTCCTGTGATTTCTGGTTGTTGGGATTCCTGAAAGATCGTCTCTATGGAGGAAGCATACGGACTCTGCATGAATTGAAAGCACGTATAACACGTCATGTTGCAGCAATTGATCGAGAAAACTTTCGTGCAACTGTTGAACACGTCATAACATGCTTTGAACATATGCTTGGCGTAAATGGAATGCACATTGAACGTATATTGTAATTAAATAAAGTTTTTAAGTTCCAAATTGAGTTTTTTTTCATGCGCCGTCTTCTCACCTGGCGGTTGAAATTGGAACTAATTTTTTTTTTTTATTGCAGATTTCTGTTTCTCGTGATCCATACAACCTAAGTATCAAGTTTCTTCGACATCCTTCCTCTAGAGCTGACACTACGTAGGTCTAAACAGGGTATCTTTAATTATAACCACCCTGTACAATAGAATATGCTTTTTAAAAAAATTCTTTTTCTTTCCCATATTTATTGAAGTCTATAACATGGCAATGACTTATAACTTTTCCTTATCCGGAATTTAGTATTATATCACAAATTAATTAATATCGGGCTATTAAAATAAAATTTACATCCGATGCAATAAAATGGTTGTATTTTATAATTCTTTATCTAAGAAATTCTTATTTTTATCAGTTAAGTCTTCTTTTAAAAGACTTTAACAACATTAGTGTGACTATTTCCAGAAAATCAACGTTTCTTTGCATAAAAGAAAACTGACAAAATTTTTCGGACAGGCCTTAGACTAGATGGGAAGAAAAGTTGTCCATTAATTTTATTGAAAATAGCAGAGGTTTCGAGGGATCCTCGAGACTTTCGCGCCTTTTCTCCAATTAAGGTCTTATCTTCTCCCCTTCCCCTCCCTACCCTCATAAAATTATGGACCCTGTATAAAGATGAAAATGCGTAGCATGGCGTTAGCGAATATTAGTTCGAAATGGAGATTTTTGGCGTGACTCTAGCCTTTTTATATAATCTGCCGTGAGAATATGCATTTCGGACGCCTTTATTTAAGACCACTGAATTATAGTCACAAGATAACGTATCGGATATCACTGATTTAACTTATTACATTTAGGAATTATTGCATTGGCATGCATGCAGAAGCATATATCGAGAGAGAGAGAGAGAGAGAGACCGATTGACATATTTGATTCAAAATTTAATAATAATCTATAATTTAGATACTTAATCTAACCACTGAATTTTATTTACATAGTTCTTTCTGTTTGGTACTTATCAAGTTCATTTGCAATTAAACGATTATACAGGCAGATTTCATATGAAGTAATTTCGTTCGAAATTTGACAGATATCTAATAATTGAGTCATAAGCTTACATTCCAATTTTATCGGTATAGCATAAAGAGGTTTTGAGTTATCTTGTCCATAGATAGGCAGACAGATTGACAGACATAAGGACGAAATTATGTTTTACTCAGGTAGATCTGAATCCTGGATATTTGTTGAAATTCGCACGATTGAAGGACTTCCTCTATACTTCTTAAACAAGAAAGTAAAAATTGTTGCAGTTTTTAAAAATTTTCCTGATAAAGGTTCATTTCTATACAGTTGAATTATTTTCAATCGTCAATAAACATTCTTGTAGTTTTATGCATGTTTTTCTTCCTTTTTACATACCTTCCATGAGTTTGATTTACACAAAGATTCTAGACGAAGATCAATGAATGCTTAAAGTTATTTAAAACTTTTTTATAATTAAATTTTATTGATCAATTGACTTTTCTTGCACTTGAATTTTAAATATATTGTTAAAAATAAACTCAAAATATAACAGAATAAAGTAATGGAAATAAAATTCTCTTTTAAATGATATTTATCTAAGATTCAACAAAAAGTAAGTTCTTCATTTGATTACGTCTTTCCTGTTTAAATGTAATATATTTACAGCTTTTTTTAACCAAATTAAGAAAACATTACTAATTATTAAATAATGAGAAGTTAAATTTAGAATATTATGCTTTCTTACCTGAGAAATTTATTTTCTTTGCTGAAGACTTCTATGTTATCTGCAAAACACAAAAAAAAGTATCAGTATTTTGTATTTCTTTACAGAGAATCTCATCATGTTTATATTGAGAAAAAAATAAAGCTTCCCATTAAGATAGACAATTTAGTTACATAACTCTCTTAATGAAACTTAAAACAGCATGACATCAGTATAGTTACAAAACAAATAGAAATTATTAACACTAACAAACATTAAAAGTATATTGAAAAATAATTTTATCTATTTTTTTTTCTTGAAATAGAAAATACAGATAAATTAGTAAAAGCTTTAATTTATTCAAGATTTTCCATACATTTTCTAGCTATTTTTTATTTTGTGATAAATATTCAAAAGCCACTTCCTGTCGAATATCCAAGCATATTTTATAAGATAACACATATTTCAAGTATATTCTGTTATACAAATATACTTAAAAAGCCTTAAATCTTTGAATACTTACCTCTCTATTAAGCGTTTTAGAAATCAGACTAATTTTTGCTGCATTCTTTATTTTTTGAATTATTAATGCAATTAATTTACGTTATTAATTAATTTTTACAAATGAATTTAAATTATATCCTTAAATTATTGGGTAATATCAATTTTTTTCAAAAAAATTGTTTTCAAAAGTTGCGTCTAAATAGCGAATTAAAAAAATTGGTAATCAGATGATTAAATAAATATAAAATATCGAATATCTATTTGGATAAGATAGCAAATATATAATTTCATTTTTAAAATTCATGTGTGTAAAATAAGAATCTAAAGCATTTAGTCAATGGAATAAAAAATTATCAGAAATAAAATTCCAAATTGTGTTGTTCGTTGGATGATTTTCTTATAAAAATTTTCCGTTTGCTTTGTTTTTTGTTTGTTTGTTTTTTCCTGTAGAAGATACAAAAAATAGCATAAAAATTAAATAATCTAGAATTAAAATATAACAAATGAAAGTAATACATAAGTAACAACTAGGAATTATAAAATATAAAATGAATTCCAGTGGAATGCATTTGATAATGAAAAACACTAAAAGGTATCAACAAAGACTCAGTATAAACAAAATTGAACCATATTTATAACGTGTGTAAATTACGATTTGTAAGATAAAATGTTTCATTTGCACCAGAAGATTTATTTCTTGTATCATTTTCATTGTTTTTGGCAACATAATGAAACTATGAATAAATATTTACTTTTGTTTTTATTCGAAAAGAAATACAGACTGGAGGTGTTAAATAAAATATTTTAACAACTTGTATTATAACATTTTACTGTAGAAAGCGAATTTCGTTAAGTATTCATTAAGACATGCATTTGAGCTACTGATATTAACTCCGATAATAAAGACATTATTTCATATATAATGTATTGTTATTTTTTCTTCCTATGATTGCAAAATAACGTGCGATATATGCATGCTGCGGTCCCATATTCTGAAAACCGCATAATACCATGGATATATCGTAACAATATTATAGAACATCTTATGCTAATAAACGATAGAAAATTAAATAGTAAAAAATTCAAACTTTCTTTCGTTAATATAATAAATGAAATAGTTGATTGGAAATTATTTACATTCGTTTTATTTCATTAAATGAGTTTAAACGTATAAAGTGCGAATATGGAAATAATTAAGAAATCGTTCATCTTATTTGTTTTAAAAAAGAAAATGATAGTGTTGAATAATTTATATTTGGTTCACTATCTAATAGATAAATTAAACTGACTGGCTAGAATATTGTTCAGTTTCAAAATTGCACGTGGTAATAGTAATGAATTATTCTTTTAACAATTTCAAATAAAGATTAACGAAAGTCTTTGAACTGAAACATTCAAATATAGAAATAAGTTTAAATTATCTAAAAGATTTAAATTTT